>NC_135740.1:6925949-7225949 GCF_041903045.1 Epinephelus lanceolatus
GTCAGGGGAAACACGGTGGGACCAGGACAAAAGATAAAGCGGCAAATGTCCAACAGGACAGAGGGGTGGTGGATGGGTCCAACAAAGACATACTTTCACCAGAGAGAACAGTGTTCGCATCCTGTAACATTCTAAAGCTAAACCCTGTTCTTTTGTTAAGGAAGAAAAAAACATACATTTGCAGTGTTGTACAGACGTAGTGCATTCATTTTGAAAGAGAATGTAAACATTAAAGTTCCTGTAAAAAAAGGAGTGTATTTCGAAAACAGACAATACATGTAACAGGCAGAACTTGACACGGTGTCCCAGAACGTCAACAACCAGTGCACCCAGGGTACCTTGCATGTCTTATGTGGACGTGGAAAGTCCATGATCAAAACGTCAATATGTGACGAGGTTGGAGTGAGAATGTGTTGCCCCAGTGCATGCTGGAGGTCATGGTGTGATGAAGCCAACAGAACCACATAATCTGCAAGAGATGCAATTCTGAGGTCACCAAAACAGACCCTTTCCTCACCCTGCTGCGCCTTCAGATCCTGTCCATGAATATCACAAACAGAATTGGAGACAATGGACAACCCTCCTTTACATAGTGTTAGAAGTTTACATATTGTTTCAAAATTTACCTTTGCAATAAAAAAGTCTTTCTTTCATGTTGTCGACTGTTGCTTTGTGCTTTATTTTGATCAAAAGCTATTGGTTCAGACACTGTTTAAGGACCAGTACCGTTTTAAAAGTATCATTTTACCACCGGTATTCAAAAAAACCCAAATGATACCTAACTTTACGCAGGCGGACAGGCAACCTGAAAACATAATGCCTTCGGCCACAGCTGTCCACAGCATGAAGGCATAAAAAACTGATTGTGTTTCAAACTATAGATGTTATTTTAACTTAATTTTTAAAATTACTGAGGCCCAGAATGCAACACTGACACTATCCCTTACCAACTTGAGATGCAAAGAGGCTGTCCAAGTGTTTTCCAAGCCAGCATAACCAAAATGCTTTGGGACACTAAGCAAAATATGCATAGAGAACTTAGGAAGATAAAGCTGTGAGTGATAAAGCTGTGACTGCTCAGCTGGTAAACATATTGTATGTGAATGCTTTTTAAAACTTTAATGTTGAATCTCCTGTAAGCTGTGCACTGCAAGGTTCATTATCAAAAAAAAACATAAGAAAAAGCAGAATAAAAATAAATATGTCAGAGAAAAACACATGGTGAGGACATCCTCAGACAAAAGTCTGATATACAGTAGCTCAGTACTGCACCTCACTAAGAACTGACCTAGACTCATAGGTGTTGAACAGTAGCAGACATGCCTGTACAGGAGATCAGACACCTGAATTGTTAGACACAATACAAATATAGCAGACCTCAGTCACCTGGGGCCAGGGGTGCTGCACCCTCAGGAAACCAACTTCTATAACTAACATGTCATACGTGGCTAAAACATGAAGTAACAACCCCACAACCCTGAAACTTAAAAAACAGTTTGAAAGGGTATTAAATATGTACTGAGGTATTTAAGAAGTTTGGCTTAGTTTATAAAATAATAGAATGCTCCTCCACGTGAGGAATGAAGGAAAGATGAGAGAAAGACCTGGCCTCTGAGAAATGAAATCTTTTTTGGCTGAAATAGTGATGAAAGCAGCTATACTAGTTGGAACAGATTACAGCGGGATCGGCTGATGCTCTTTCATATGGTGAGAGCAAAAAGACGTGAACTCTCTGAATTGTCTAAAAGTGCCTGAAGGCTGACTGGCTCAAACAGAGATGTTGTGATTGTAGGGAAATCACACCCATCACACCTGAAGAGTTGGAAAGCAACTCAAAGGTTGTTTCTGCTTTTTCAGCCAAACAGTGGCTTTCTTCCTACAAAGGCTGGTGAATGTTTTAAAGACAGCTTCTATGATGTGACAGCAGTCTTTCTTCACAGGGAATCAAAGAGAGCTGGGATAGTTAGAGGAAACACTCTGCAACTGTTTCACATTCTATTTAATATTAGTTAAATGTATTGCAGTGTAAAACTAAAGATAATGCACATTAAACTTACTAATGGGTTTATTAAAGGGTTATTCCATCATTATGACACCACTAGGGTTATTTTCTCAGACTTTGGATGACACTTCCAGTAGCTTCACACAAGATAGTGTCCCTAGTAAACTGACCTTCATGTGTGAAACTGGTGGAGCGAAATATGTGTCAACAACAACGCTTTTTCATCCCAGATCATCAAATACTGATGCATTGTCATGCATCTCAATGTGTGCTACCAACACGTTCTCATCCCGAGTCATCACATATTGTCGCTTTGTCAGTTGCCTTTTCCATCTACATATTACACGCTAGGCATCCTCCTGCATCTGCTGTTGATGTTAAAGGACACCAGTACCAATGTCAGGAGGTAAACAAAGGCGTATGGTTAGGTTTAGGCAACACAAGCACGTAGTTAGATTTAGAATACATCATAGTTTGGCTCCACTTTATATGGGAAGAGAACACCGGGCTCCCGGTTCAAAGTCTAAGGTTTGTTGGACCCATCTACCACCCCCCCTCCTCAGCCCTTTCTGTGCTTTCCTGCTCATTATGTTACGTCATTACCGGGGGCATTTCAACCCGATGCCGTCAAGTGGCATATCATACCGCAGCCGTGTTATGAACCAGTGCTGCCCATCCACGCATCATACTGCTGTGACAGGTGCTGTCCGGCCGACAGCCAGCACATCATAACAGTGCAAAGGGTTCCTTCTGGCTACATTACAAATTGATGCTTAGTATCGTGCCGCCACAAAAGGTGGCGTTTGGCTTCGTGAGTCTGACATTGAAATCACTGAAAAAGTGATGCGTTTTGGCATCTCTGTGATACGCAACCTTTAGTGTCTGTATGTGACACACGTGGTTAGCGTTTGGTCATGGTTAGGTTTAGGCAACAAAACTATTTTCCAGCAGAGAACCATGGCCCTCAGACTTAGAGGTACTGACTCTGATCCGAAGCACTTCACACTCAGCTGCAAACTGCCCCAGTGCATGCTGGAAGGTCATTGTGAGATGAAGCCAACCTTGTAGCTAAAACTGAAGACCCATTTTTTTGTTGTCCATGACAGCAAGGTAGCTAGCTAGGCATTGACAAGTGTGAGCCATGTCCATCTGAAGTAGCCTACTGGTACATTGTAATCAAAGATACAGGCATGACAAATACTGCTAATTGAAGAATTAAATTTACAGATATAGTTGGGCTTTCATAAGATGAGATATGAGGTCTGGAGGTGCCCCAGTAGCTCACCTGGTAGAGTGTGTGTACTAAGGCTGTGTCCTTATCACATGTTGTCTGCAAACAATATCATCAAATCACTCATATTTGACTGAAAGAGGGACTACTTTAATGATTCCAATTAGACTTTAAAGGACCAAACCCCTATTTTTGATTTTTTTTTTTTTAGCCTACATTCGACCAGATTTCAAAAGCATATAAATTAGCTTGCTGACACAGGGATCCCTCTCAAATTAGTAATCCATCATAGTGAAGTACAGGTGGGGCCGGAGTGGGGGGTGAACGCTACTGAAATCTGTCTGGACACACCCTGCTGTGAACACCATGTCTGCTTATGTATGCTTACATGTTTATTTCACCTCAAAGCTGAATTACTGTTCTGTGGTGATGCAGTGCAGCCCTTGTAAATCAGCTGGGTGTTTCAGTCATCAGAGACATTTAGTGTCCCACGATGTCCGAAAAGCTGTTCCAGAGGACTTTCACCTGGACAAGAATACAATACTCCCAGCAATAATTTTGCAAACTTATCACCGGAGTAAACATTGGCATTGTATGTTTCTGCAAACCATGGATATGTAGCATATGAATGTTACTTTGTTGCACACATGTTGAAATTTTCTGTACATTTTAACAATGCTGTGGCTAATGTTTGCTGATGCTTGGGCACAAAAACAATTTGGTTACAGTTAGGAAAACAGAATTTTAGCTTAAAATACCTAGTTTTGGTGCCGTAATGAAGGCCGGAGATGCTGCAATGTCATGCTAAAACTGCCGTTATGTTGTTTGTTGGTCTCGAACAGTGGTCTGCCAACTCTATCACCAGTGAAAATATTCAGAATGTACGTATTTTGCAAACTACAGATATGTTACTTTTGCATTATTTTGTAGTGGATATGTTGAAAACTTAATTTTTCTTTAACAACGCAGTGGTGAAGGTGTGGTTAGTTTTAGGCACAAAAATAACTTAAAGAGGAAAATATGCTTTGGCTCAAAACACCCATATTTGGTGGTACAATAGCTGCTGGAAAAGCCAGGACAAGTCGGTGAAAAACACCCAGGTTTGGTGACTCAAGAGCTGCTGGGAAATGCCACAATGTGTCGCTAAAAAAGGTTCAGTGGCTCAAATGATGATTGATGATGCTGCAACGTGTTAGTAAAAAAAAGAAAGAAAAAAAAAGAACAGCTGCCAGAACCGCTGCACCATTAAAAACAGGTTGGGTGCCAAACATCATTGGCAGCTGTCTTGCTTAGGTCTCACATCAAAATGTCAAAAAAGCTCCAGCAACACTTGTGGTATGAAAAACAACTTTATTGACCCAGTTTTGTTTTTCATACCACAAGTGTTGCTGGAGCTCTTCTGACATTTTCCAGTGTTTCCTCACTCTCCATGTACCTTGTGAATTGGTGAAGTTGTGCCAGAAACCACTTTATACTTCTTAGGTCTCACATCATCCACAATCCCCTCAACTCATAGATGACAAAGTTGGCACATGTCATCAGAACTACATCTCCTCAGAAATGTTGATGTGATACATATAAAATGTACAAATGTTAAGTATCTATTAGGGCTGTCAAAATTGCTCAAAAATGACGTTCGAATATTACTTCTAAAAATAACTCATAGGTTCGAACCATTCGAATATTTTTTTTTCCGCATTATGTCCACAAGAGGGCAAACTAATACAAGGAAACATACTTGTATATGAAACATAAATACCTATAGGTATTTTTATTTTAACATAAACGTCTTTGAAAACATTTGCATACCTACACATTAAAACACATAAAACAATTATCTATAACATTATGTTATAAATGACCGCGGACCTCTTGCTCGCCCCCCCTCTCTGACTCATGACCACACCACCCGCGGAAGTGCTGCGAATAGCCTCGAAGCACCGGACCATGACCGGCTCGCGCCCTGCAGTGATTGTTTCGGCATCTGGTCTATTTTCTGCGCGAGCCGCGAGCAAATGGGAGCAGAACCGCTTGTCGACCAGCGTGGAGAAATGCGCGTCTGATGCCAGCGCCCACTCACAAAGAGGACAGCAGCGGTGGTGTTTTTTTTCTCTCTCCACAATCGAATATCAATTTTCACATTTGAAGGTCCATTTTTTTTTCAAATTCGAATTTAAATTCGAATTTAGAATATTCGTTGACAGCCCTAGTATCTATAGTTTGCAGAAACGCACAATGCCAACATTTTCCTCTGGCGACTGCACTTTTGTTATTGGTGACCGAAGTTGGAAGACATCAGAAACCATCTTCAAACGCAAATGCCTGCTAAGCCCCAACTGCAACTAGGCAAATAATATATTCTGGCTTTAAGGAGACTAGACCTACAGAACATGGTGCCTTGAACACTTGCAATCCCAGTGTGACAAAAGCAGGGTGACAGATGAGCTGTGCAGATTGTGTTTGTACCATGTGTAAATCAGTGGATTATTATTGGTCATCTGTGAGCTGGAACATGGCATGGCTGGAACGCCCAACACATGGTACATTTGGCTCTTGGTGTTCAGCAATGGATGAAGGCAGATACTGGGCCCAGACAACAGACTGGCAACATACTGCCAACAATTATCCAACAGTTATACAATGTACAATTGACAAGAGAACATCTAATGCAGTACACAAAGGCCTGGGCCTGTGTTATCAGGTGGCTCTGAAGAACTCCCAGGAATTGTGCTGAAACATTAGGGCTGGAGTTCAATAGCTTTTGTCAAATTTGCTTATAGAATCTCAGTTCTCTAATTAGTTCTTGATTTTAACATTTGAAGGTAACTAAAGTTAGAAATAAGCGGAACTCAAAGATTCAATTAATATCTCTAATAATCATTTTTTGCCCTAGAACACAGAAGTCAGAAGATCTGTTGATACAACTTGAAAATGAAAAGTACTTCAACACCTTGAGAGCAAAATTTCATTCTTGCCGAAATTGCACTGCATGTTGTTATTGTAAAAATGTCAATACTTTCACCAGCTTTGTGAACCCAAGTGTACAACATTTAAAAAATGTAAACATGCAGCTTTAGTGATGTTGTCTACTCTGTATCAAATGTAGCATCCAATATGTAGAAAAAAAACAAGACAACTTAGATTCAGAATCAGGGAACATAAGCGTGCTAGCCGCCATACTGATCCCAAATAGCAAGACACTTTGCAGATGGCAATCATTCTATATCAGATTTGGCATTTTTTGGCATTGACATGATGATTCCTTATTCTTGTGGTGGAAATGTAGAATGAAAATGCAGATATATCTTCCACCTTAAAAAGATGTATCCCCCTGGCCTAAATGAAGAACTAGATATAACCTGTTTTTTGTGACTTACTTACTTACCATAGAGTTCCATTCACAGGGAACAAGCTAACATTTGTACGTAGGGCTGGGCGATATGGCCTGAAAATAATACCATAGTATTTTTAGGCTATATTGTGATACACAATGATATTTTGAAAACTACTAAAATATATACTGAATAAACTACAGTTACGATAAAGTTAGGTAAAGTGGCTACAGTTATATAATACAGTTAAAGTATTGTAGTAATAAGGTTAAATAAAATCATTATGATAAAGTCAATAAAGTACCATTATAATAAAGTTAAATAAAATACTAAAGAAACTGCCATAATAACGTGAAATGAAATAATGTTATAATACAGTTATAGTACTATTGTAATAAAGTTAAATAAAGTACTGTTACAACAGAGTTAAATAACATATTGTCATAATACGATTAAATGAAGCTAAAATAAATACTCTTATAATAAAGTTAAATGTAATATCTTAAAATAAAGTTAATTAAAATACTGTTATGATAAAGTTAAATACAGTACTGTTACATTAAAGGTAAATAAAGTACTGTTATGATAAAGTTAAATACAGTACTGTTACATTAAAGGTAAATAAAGTACTGTTATGATAAAGAAGAATAAAAAAATCTGTAATAAAGTTAATGTAATAAAGTTAAATTAAATGCTGATATATTACTTATAATACTCAGATATAGTCAATACATCCCATAATTACAACAGCTTCATTTAACTTCATATCTATACAGCAAATATGTGTATGAGAATGTGTCAGTGCTATGTATGGTATTGTTTTGGTATGTTTGTGAAGCCCGCAACTGGCTTAAAATGTGTTCAGTCAAGCCCTGATCATTGATTAGCTGCACCTGTAGAGTAACCCACATGTAGGGTGACTCATAATCGACGCCTCATTTTGTACTGAGGAAAGTCCAGAATAGAAATGTGCGAACACTCCCTTGCTGCTCTTTTCTTGTCCTAAAAAAACAAAAGTTGACAAAACAATCAAGGTAGCTGTTCAGGAGCTTCGGAAAGCACTGATAACTCCCAAACAACTATGTGGACCCTGTGGTGAGATTGTTTTGTCAGCAACCTTTACATGCTGTTTTTCACTATCTACTTGCTCCAAATCTTGGAGGTCCTAATGCATAGGAAAGTGAGATTCTTGAGAAATTATATGTGATGCAGCTGTGTCATTTCTCCGGAGAAGAGTTCACACTCCGCTGGTCTTGCTGAATTACAAAAACACACAGCCCACTTGTAGTCAAAGAGTGTTGTGATGTTGCTTTTTTTCTCACAAACAACAGACACCTGCTAGCAGAAAACACCGACTTAAAGAACAACCTGAAGGTTAAATCCTGAAGTGAGTCAATGTGAAGAAAAACAGTGTAGGATTTTCAAAAACATGCATATTTTTACATATATACAGAACAGAAGATTTTTCATTATTTCCAAATCCAAACAGGTGAGTGTTAAGTAACTAGTGCCTCCAGCGTGGCTTACATAGTAACCCTAGTGCCACCTGGGTAATGCAGTTTATTTAGGGCAATTTTGACTCGCCTTGAGAACTTTACGCGAAGTGGGCAGAAAAGAGTACTGGCAGCTTATGAGAAGGGCAGATGTGCAAGAAAAAGTCACGGTAAACCAAAGAGTGAAAAACAGAAATGCCCATCCTGCATCCTGGTGCGCACCGGACCACTTCAAGCACCGCACCAGGGAAGAGTGCACTGCTGACATTAGTTTGCAGGCAAGATAACTAATTAGCTGCTCAGCTGCAGCATATTAGACAGCAAGTAAACTTAACTGCAGACACCACTTCTGTCCTACCTATAGCATGTAGCTACATGACCTTTATCAGGGTCATGACCCTGACCCTGATAAAGGCCACAAGCTGAAATCCAGGGATTATCGAAACCCAATCCTACCTAGGATTAAAACTAGTCCTACCTCAGTGGACTGAAGATTGTTTATGACCCTTCTTACACTGGCTTTCTGCAAGAGGAATGACTCAGAGAAGAGAGACACTCTCAGCTGCAAAGTAGAAATTATGACGTATTCTGTCACATTAGAAGGTGAAATAATTTTACATGCAGAAAGAGTTAATTTATGTATTTAATTCAGACTTTCTCAACTTTTTTTGGCATTTTGCATTTTATAAAAGAGTTTGAACCTAATGCAGCCCCAACTGATGTATATTATTACCCAGAGACCAGATTCCAAGATGGCACTTATTTCCCCTTATGTCATTGATGCCTGGCACACAAGTTTCTAAATTCCAGGTTTTTTTCCACAGGATGTGACCCACTGAATATGCACAGTCGCGTTTCCCTCGCTGGCTCCGCCCACAATGTCCCGCTGTGCCTGTAGACTTTACATTGTAATGACATCATAGATCATTAAATCAGTTTTCTCAGCTTGAGTAAAGTTTTACAAACCTCCTTGGATCAAAAAGTCAGAATAGAAAGATTAATAACTGACCTTGTTTGCAGTTTGAGGTGTCCTGTCAAATGTTTTATAGATGACTTTGGGGAAAATGCTTTTTGGGCTGTAGGGTTTTTTTTTTTTTTTTTGCTGCAGTACCATGAATAGCCACTGGGAAAAATTGGAAGCAAGGCTGAGATGCTTTTCTGGGGGCCTTGGACCCCTTGTCGAACATGGTCCTATGAGCACTTAAAGCAAAGACAGATTCTTTGTAGGGAAATTAATCTGACACAGTTCTGTGAAATTATCATTGTGCATGCATCTTGGTTAAACAGTGATGTCACTAATGTGGTCATGATGCTGGGCCTTTCCATAGGGAACAAAGATTGTCCTCCTCAACTGTCCACTTCATGTTTTCAGCTTCACTCCCTGCTAACTTAAGAGCCACAGCTGGGGAGAAGTGATTTTAGTTTTTACTCCAGGGCCTAAAAGTAGGACCAAATATGCATCACTCTCAAATTTGGCCAATTAAGACTCACTTCCTACTCTGAGAGGTGCAGTACTATTTTTGCTACTTTTCATACTGTGTATAAAGCATATGGGACATGGAAAAAAACTCAAATTAAAATGAACATCAAGCTGACAGTGAATAGAAACACAGAGGAAACACTGTCTTCATAACTGAGACATTTCTGTACACAGCTACATGCTTGTAAATGTAGAATTGATAGTGTCAATAAATGAGTCAGTGGAAGCTAAGTGATTCAACCCTTGTGGTAATTAAACACCACGCATGAGTCACATAGCAGAGATGGGTCATTACGAGGCAGAGAGGAACAACGTGCCGAAGTTGGCATTAGTGATAAACAGGAAGACTGCTGCTTGCATTAGTGCTTATGTGACGGTTTTATAACATGGACTGAATCATTAAAGGCAAATTGTGAGGATTTTCAACCAGCTTTGTATCCTCAAAATTTGAGTAGCTTCTGCAAATGAACAATATCTAACCTACAGGCAAGCTACAGGGCTAATGTTCGAACTACAGACTGCACTTCTGCATTGTTTGTATGCCCGCCTCCACGAAGAGAGGGGCAGCTCCTTACTCCTCCAAAATCAAAAACGCCTGTCCATTATGTGGTTTACTCACTTACACTGAAACAACCACTACGTCAGCATAGCACGTAGATCCTGTAGTTTGGGAACACAACGATTTTTTGTGTAATGCTAGAATTGCTGGACACTTGGGCCCGCTTATATGAGCCAGAATACAGGGCAGAGTAATTTGGGTGTATGGTGTAAGAAGAGACTGCAGCAGCCAAAAGTCAAGCACTGCCAGCTGGTGAGGGAAGTGGCAAAGAGCTGCCCCATGCTGGAAACAACCGGTGGTGCTGCTGCAGTAACTGTACACTGATGGAAACAGAAGTGGAGTCGCTGTCCTGCAGTGCATTTCACAGAGGCCAGTATATTTACGATGAAGTTGTGGAATCTAACGTTACAAAGGAAGGGGCACAAGATGTAACATTACACCAAAGTTTTGAGCCATATATGGACAGGGGAGCGCTGAAGACATATATTTCAGGATACCGAAAAGGAACTGGAAAACAACCAAACTCTGTGGGGTGAAATTGACATCTGAGCATGGAGTAACCCCACTTTGAGACTGCAAACGCTACATCAGTATTGCACTCACTTCATGACAGTGTTCACACTTAAGCCCCTTTCCCACTACACAATAAAACCCAGTAACACTCGCTAACATCTGGCTTTTGTATGTGATGGGAAAGGTTACAATCAGCATTCAACCCCAGGTCAAATGACTCTGCAGTAGTCACAGTTATTTATTTGCTTTGGCTCTGATCGGCAGTGATGAAAATACAACATCAGGGTGAATGCACTAATTTAAGCCCATTTACTGGCGAGATACAATAATGCGGCACCACAAAATAATGCCCGTCTCCGCCAAAGGAGCGCACAAACATCAAACCAAATTAAGATGGATTTATACTTGTGGCTTACGCTGTAGCTTACGCATATGGCCTACGCTGTTGTGAGCATTCATACTTGTGTGGTGGTGTGTCTGTGTCACCCTGCAGTTACATCTCCAAAACACTAGTCGGTGATGGGGTTTCTGTGAAGTGCTGTAAAGTTGAGTTGATTCAGAACACACATTAAACATGTCTTAATAGACAATTTGAAACACAAGTACACAAATCAACTTCTTATAACTTGCAGGATTCACAGACAAAACACTTGTATTTATCTGGACACCTTTTCCCATGAATACAACATGCTATTGTTATTAGCACAAGCCTATGGCATTTTACATTATATAAATTAGCCTAGCAGCTGGCTGTGATTTCCCCATCTCATATAAAGTCAGGGACAACAGCAACATTTAACAGAGGTAACGGTACAAAATTCGGCTCCAGTACAACCATACTAAACACGTTTTCCAAACAAATACAGCATGCTAACATTATTAGCACAAGTCTATGGCATTTTATATCTTAGAAATTAGCCTCACGACTAGAGGAGATTTTCTCCACTCATGAAGCCAGGATAAATCACACACAAGACTTAAAATGCTATTCTGGGCGGGCTTTATTGTCTTCATAATATATTGTTTCTTATCTGTAAAATAAAAGTAAATAACAGCTTTGTTTAGGTAAATGGTTTTCAGCTTACAAAAATAGACGGGGTTTGCGTCACTGTGTCGTGTAGTTGCATTTCTGGGGAGGTGCACATCAGGCTTCGAAGTGGGTTACGGCGGCAATTCAACACAGAAGTATAAATCCCGCTTTAGTCTGCACCGAGTTTGAAAGAGAGACTTAAATAGAATTAACCACTGCAACATTTTCAGTGGCCTCCATGCTGCTTTATACTGTGTGCTAACCTGTTTTAAGTGACACTGAACAGGACACACCAGTAAAAGCAAACAGAAAGGCATGCTCGTTCAGTGGCAATGGGAGTCTAGGGCCTATTTTTAACGGGCTGTTTAAAAAACCTGCATTCATGTACTTATTTTGGTGAAAAAGAGTTATGACACTTACCGTCTGTACCGGTTCTGTCTTGTCAGGAAATTTTAAAGCGTTGAACAGCAATACAGCAGCCAATTTTCCTGTGCAGGGTGTATGAGTATCAGCAAATGTACAGTGGAGGTTGCAGTCAGTGTTGGGCAGTAATGCATTACAGTCAAAATATTACTTTTTTCTGCATCAAATAGTGTAATGAATTTCTGAGAAGGAAATACTTACTTTTAGTGGCTGGATAAATTCCCATTACTTTGTTTTTGTCAGGAGTAAAGATGACAACATTGGTCCTACAGGTAGTGGCACTAAGACTCTTTCCACTGTGAAAAACATGGCCTACAACTCTCCGAAACACCTACCACAAACCCACAGCATAACATAATGAAGCTTTTGGAAATGGACTCCACAAAATGTGAGCCTTTCTCTGCCACAGAGGATGACTGTAGCCCTACACTCGCTTAACAACCAAAAACTGAACATAGTGTTAGTTCAGGCAGGACACAGTGTCAAGCTCAGCTCACATCCCAGCTACATCAGCTGATCTCAAGCAGCCCAATCAACTGATGGAGCAGCTGACTGATGGAAGAGAGTCAGCTGATAGATCACATGATTAATTTCTATGTGACCAATTCGCGAATCTCATTCAGGGCACCCTATTTAAACTGCTCTGGCTTGCCTACTCTTGCTGCTTCCTCTGCAAGCTGCTTTGCAGCCCACCTCCACCCCAGCTCCTCCTTTTCATGCTGTGTCTGACTTATCAGTGTCATCTCTGTTTGTCATTGATGCTTGCTCTGTTCGGTTCCCTGGGGTCTTTGCTGCTGCTCTCCCTGCCTTAGGCTTTCCATGTAGGCGCATGGAAGGGCAGGGAGGTTTGGTCTCTCTGCCTCAGACTTTCCTCGTATGTGTGTGGACAGTGGAGAAGTGTCCTCTCTCTGCAGTAGACCAAATACTGGTCACCGCCACCAGGTTGCCCTGGTTGCCACCCAGGTAAATAAATCATTTCGCTATGTACTCTTAGCTGCACCAAAGATTACTCTGACACTCACACAGAGGCACACATGAGAAGTCGGAATTTTGAGGAGAAAAGACATAATTGCCAATTTTGTGGGGTGTAATAGAAAAGTAATTAAACAAGTAGTGAACCATATTACTTTTGGCAGGGAATAATAAGTTAAGTAATAATACTACTTTTTGAAAGAGTAACAAGTAATGAGATATAAATAAATTTTTTGGAGTAATGAGCCCAACACTGGTTAAAGTTTGTCCATAAATAAACACTACAGCTTCTCAATACTTAGGAAATTCCTGTGTCTTGCTTCCCAGCTGCTGGGCAAAAGTGAAGGAAGAGTCTATAGATTATAAACCAGAGCAGAGTGTGCTGTTTTCTGGCTCCGTCCAGAGACGGCACACTCTGCTCCGCCTAGGTTGCAACATGTAGATAAATATATTTATTTAGTGCAATGCTTGAAAAAGACTAAATCCACATCATGAAAAACTAGTATACCAGAAAAACACATTTATTTATTTAAAGTGGGTGTTATGATGCCCTAGAAAAAGCGGCATAATGTTTTCAATCGTTTTTTTTTCATCAGGGATTTTTTTTTTTCCTCCACTGATTGCACGTCTTTTCAACAGGGACATGTGATATTATATGTTAGACATCCATCAAAAGTTATTTCATATTATGTATACTGTATTTAAGCTTGCCATGCTAATATTGTGCTACAGGGCGAGTGGCTTGGTAGAGACGACAGTCTAAATCTGCCAGTAGAACAATGTTTCTATCAACTGACTGTCCATCAACTGCTTAAAAAGCAGACTGGAAATGTGTCAATTGGGATATTTTAATTTGAATCAGCAACATTAATAATTATTGCACATGATTGCACAGTCCACCCTCACACCCAGAAGTCTGTGTGCTTTAGAAGCGGCTTTCGAATTGGGTTACTACAGCTCCCTTTGAAGGTTTGGGATTGGTGCAATGTTGGCTGGCAGGCAGTGCAGGCTGGGGCAGGGAAAGTGAGGATGTTGGTGACTTGCTGGGAATGTTTGGGTTCCGTCTTTTCAATGACACTTTTGATGAGTGTGTTGATGAACTCTGTAGTAAGGGGATCAGACAGTTCTTCAACACCCACTGTTTGAGTCTCTTACAATATAGTTGAACTAAATGTGTATCTGCTGCAAGAGGAAAGGAGATATTATATCTAAGTTCAATTGTCAGAATCTGTAAAAGCATATGTGAATGTGGCTCAAAATTTGCATGCAGGAATACAATTGTGACGGTAATAAAAGAAAATATCTTCAATAAAAACCAGGAACCTTGAGCATATAACAAATCAATTTATACTTTTATACCTGCTTCCTGAATGTTGTCAAAATAGAACACTATGGCAACAGTCCTACCTGAATGAGATGGCGTCTTGCTTGGGGACGTTGGACTTCTTTGTCCAAATCAATATACAGAGCTGTGGTTTCTTTAAGTTTTTTTTCCCCCTTTACGTCCTCAGTTTGGCCACAAACTTGTTTGTAGTCCTCCAGTTTAAAATGGAGACTACAAACTTGGAGGTTTTGAAGATTTTCTGTAGCGATGTTCTTTCCATATTTAGGAATATTCACAGCTCTCAGCCACTGCTTACAATGCTCTGTATCTTTACTGGCAACTGATAATAACCCCCTCCAGCGCATTGTTCCCTTTTTGACTCCTTGCATCTGGGAACAATGCAAGTCGACACCTTTGTGAATAAAAGGTTTTTTGTGAACAAACAGAAGTTGTCCAACAGAACTTTTTCCTACTGCAGCAAGCCGATGTATGCAAACTAGCTTTGTTGCCTCAATTTATAGACACTCCAAAAGCTCTGGTCAAGCCTATCATATGACTGGACATGTTAAGTTTAGTTCAGTTTAGTTTATGTCAGTCATTTTCCCACTTACACAACTCAAATTAAGACAGGCAAAATGAAAAAATAACAGTAATAAGTCACTTTTGAAGCAATGACAAATCAAAACAAGTTTTGCTGTTGAAACCTTTGCTTATTTCACCTATCACTTTTACATTTGAAGCACCACTTTCAAAAAAGATTGGAACCTCTCTACTGCATGGTTTTATGAAAAGACCATTTTTCCAGTGGTGACATGTTGTTTAACACCCACAACTAAAAAAAACATACATAACAGAAGTAAAATTGGAAGATATGAAAAACAATAAGAGTTGAGCTGAAGCTTGATTTATTTAACATGACTTGTCTTTTTAACGCTCTAAAATCAGACCTTCCATGGATGGCTGTGTGAAATCATTGTTTGCAGGATCCAGTTTGAATAGATCTAAAATAAAACCATAATAGCTAGAGCATTTTTTTTTTTCAGCAGCAGCAGAAAGCTAAGATTTATTTTTACAACATCACCAATGGCATAACCTTAAGTTACAGGAGAAATACCCATACACCAATTTAACTGAGCTGGACAGCCACAAAAAAAGGTTCACAGGTTGAGATCAATGCCAAAACGTGTCAATGTATTCACAACATCTGTGCACAAAAAGACGAGTGCTCAAAGTCCAAAAAAAAAGCACTGGTGATAGTCAAGGACTGAAACATTTGCTGCTGTTTTTAACCACTTATTTTTTGCACTTTGAACACCCTTCTGTTTGTGCATGGATTTTCTGAATAAGCTGACATGTTTTTGGCATTGATCTGAGCCTGTGAACCTTTTTTGTGGCTGTCCAGCTCAGTTGAATTGGTGTGCGGGTATTTGTTCTGCCAACCTCTCGTGGTTGTCTATTATACCGACGCTCCCACGAGAAACTTTTTTGTTGCCCCAAGTAGGCGTATTTACACAGCAGCCCTAAGAACTTACTGCGGTGCAAACATAGTATGTTGGTGTAATTACACCAAGATTTCCTCAGGAATGTCCCCGTTGCTGACATAATCCTATATATGTAAATCTGAAGTAAAAACCATAAAAGCTAGAACCTTCAGCCTGTTTGCAGGAGAAAGCAAAGGCTTCTGTCTTTGTGTCACCACATTGTACGCTTGTGATGACATCATTGCGCTACATTTAGTGTGGTGCAAAATTGCGCAAAAATGTGCAGGGACTCCAGAGGAACAAATTAATGCCTTTTCACTCCGCTCATATAAAATGAGCATATCTCAAAAACTAAATTATGTACGTAGTTAAAATGACTTAAAGACATAAAGTGTTAAGAAATATTTTCTTTATGTTACCACATTTAATTTTTTGTACTAATTTTTTTCTGTGTTTATGAAAAAGCCTGTCCAATTTTTGTATATTTTTATTGATGACACAGTTTCAATAATTTCAATTATTATGGTTTATTTACCTACATAACTTTAGCTTAGGCTGTACAGATTGTAGAGCTATGAAGCATTTAAAGGCATTCCGGAAAATCACATCGCAATAAGCAAAAATACCATATGCACATATGAAAGCACTGGCAGACTATTTATATTGCAGAGTTCAAAGGGTTAGTATGACTGGAAGTGGCACCCAGCCTTCCTAAGAACTTGATAGTTATTGTATTGTGTGACGTTTTCTCACCAGGAGATTATACTGACAGTGGTGGGAGTTGCACAGTACATTGTGTCGGTCTTGATAATTTCTGGTCCCAAATGGTCTTTGGTGATGTACTATTCATTTCTGAGTGCTGTTTGTTTCTTTAATAGTGAGATCAAGACAAGACATATTGCACAACTTCAGTGATGCTTTGATAAGGAATATTTTTCAAAGGTTCATTTTACCAGGTAGTTGGCTAATATATCTTTTTATTGTACATACATACATCCAAATGGTTTGAAAGCAACAAACGCATGCCCATTCTCTGGGGACTGTCAAAAGGCATTCTGGGAAGTGCAGGAAGTCACTAAATAAGGTATATGAGGTAAAGGAAGAGGGGTAAACTATAAAAAGTAAATCACAACATCATAGAGTGAGTTGTGTGATGCGGTGAGTATGTGAGACTGATGAGATCTAACAGAGTAATCATGTCTGAGGGGGGTTTTCCTTACTGCTCTGCAGTAAATACATCTGATGATAGAGAGAGCTGTGGGTGCATGAATCATCCAGCTCCACCTAAACAAACTGCACTTTGAAGTGTGGTAATTTGTCAGGTGTACTGTCGGCACAGTTCAAGATGTTTCTGAACTGCTCAGACAGATGAGACTTTCCTGTGCGGTCTGATGAATCATCTATAACATACTGTGGTCTGGAGTCTCGAGGAGTCTGTGCCTTTTGGATGCAGCTCAAGTGAAGCAATATACCACACATCAGATGTATTTAGGGCTTCAAGTAATGAAAGTTTAGTTCATCAGTTATTCAGCTGATTATTTTTCTTTTAATTACAGACAATAGCATAAAAAGACCTGGAGGCCATCCCCAAACTACAGTGTCACACAAAAGACTGTTCACAATTGAACACTATTTTTTATGATTTCTAAGGCCTAAATACAATCACCAGAAGTAAAAAGCTTAAGTTAGGCTAGCAAACTATGCCATGGTTACATGAATCAACACCGCATCAACAACAAGACACTTGACAGCAACTGCATTTTTTAAGACATATAAAAGCTTCAAAATTAATGACTGGGGTACATACTGATATGTTTTATAACGTAGAACAAAATGTGAGAATCTCTTGTGTTAACCACAGACCTTATGTCAGGCATCTAACAAAAACAACCCATTAAAAAAACCTATCGACTTTGAGACAAGTGAACTGGGAGTGCTGAAATGCTAACTCATTTCTGGGTTTTAGGACTCAGCCCTGAAGCACTCTATTAACAGCAGAAATAAACATGTTTACAGCCTGGTATAGAATATGTTTTTTTGGCTTCATTTTGTACATTAGAGGTAAGTGGAGACACGTCGTTCATCTTTATATACAATCCAAAGTTTGGTCCAAACCCACGATGGCGGGACAGCGTCTTTGCGGAAGCGTAATGTTCACCCTCTGCCACCCTATTCTTACCTGTATAACTTCATGCAAGTAACTCACTGCCTGCATGCTGTTGTCTACAGAGTCAGTGGTTTTGGTGTTTAGTCACAGTGAATAACACTAGATTGTAATATAAACCCTGAGAGTGATTTGATCGAATTGGCATCCCAGGCCTTTTTTCTCTCATCCATGTTTAGCCAGCAAAAACGAGCTGCTCTCATAATAGGTGAACCAGCGGTGAGATGTTTTTGGGATGCGGAGAGTGTTGTCTGGATATTAATTACATATTCCAAGTCTTTGAACCAACCGAGTCTCTGGAGACAGGGCCTTGTGGGAGGGATGCAGAGTCAGGCGCCTGCCAAACAGACAAATCACACAGAGCTGGTCTCTTTCTCTTATTCATCCTCTCCCTGTGTTATTGTTCTGCCTTCTCTCTGGAGTTATCAGCCCATTTTTGAATTGTTAGCTGACGCTTTTTTGAAATTATTTTTCATTCATTTGGATATTTGTGTCATAAAGAGCTTAAGTAGTCTGGAATTAGTGGAGGGCTGTTTGTTAAATGATTTCCATGCCCCCAGGGGCATAGACCTAAATCTATTTGGACATGGGCTTAGAGCTTGTAAGCCTATTATTCCCATCTGATTCAAAAACACCACATGGTGTGTGCAATGGTTAAATTGATTGCATTCAGTTCTCATTCTACCTCTTGCCCACACGTCTATGCAGCCGGATGCACATAAATAAAAACGCACACCAACTTAATATGCATGAGTGTGTATGGATATGTCAGAGCTTTGCATTGTGTGTTGAGTGTTTTTAAGACACGCACACACACACACACACACACACACACACACACACACACACTCAGAGCCAGTACCTGTGGCCTGCACTGACTCACATTGTCACTCAGAGAACAGAGCCGAGTCTAAGCCTCAGATGAAAGAGCGTTGTTTGCTACACTGTGATTGGTTCTCTCAGTGCAACAATGATGGCTCGGCATTGCTGTTCTTTTTTTCCCCCTCATTCTTCCTTTTTTTTTTTTTTGAAATGTTGAAATGGAATCTGAATTGGAATGAATTGAAGGGAAAGAGAAAAATGCCTGTGTGCGATAACACAAATGCTGTGAAGCCAGAGAGGCTGTGTTGTTGTCTCGTCAGTCCCACTGACGGACACACTGTGGTCCAAACAGCTGATGAGCTGCCTGGCTTCAGACGCCAGATTCATGGAATTCAATAGGGAAGACTCTTGGAGACTCGGCTGCAAAAGGACTGGAAATCAAGAGAAATTGAATCCCTTGAAGTCAGAATTGTGGAGTAAAATGGAAAAAAAACTCAAAAGCTGGGCAGCCTATGATGCTGGGAATAACCAGTTACTGAGCTACAGTTACTCCCCAGCACTGGTAGAGTGAAACACACTGGAAATATCATTTCACTCTTTTAAGTGATCTGATAAAAATGTCATTTTAACATTTTCTGTTTATGTGTTTGTTGTTGCTTTATTCTGTTCAAGTATAAAAACTACCTTGACTGCCTGACTTCACTTCAGCTATAAGTTTAGACAAGCCGCTGAACGTAACTGTCTAAGGCCCCGATCACACAGAGAGCATTTTGGGCGGCTGGAGGTGGCCTTTTCTAATTGTTTTTAATGAGAATTAAGCTTTTTTCTCGCTGTACTTGCTCTAAGCAACTGGCGTTTTTGTCAGAGTGCTCTGAACTCCTCGAATTGAAAAGAAAGCTTTAACTCGGAAAAGCACGTCACGTCAACTTTTTCCATTGTCCAACTGGGTGATTTGAAAGGCGGGCCTTCTGTCACTACAACATGTTTACAGTTGGTAAACAATGGAGGAGAAACTGGTGGTGCTCAGTCACTTGGCAGGACCACTGGACTCCCTGTAGTTAGTGTTCATTTTTGTTATGCTCGGCCCAAAGATAGACAACATATTATCAAACTGCCCCCGAGTCATCCTCAAATACACCACGAAACGGTCATCGTCAAGGTGAAGCACCTGGACCAACTGGTGGTTCTCCCTGTGATCCATTCTCTTTTTTTAGGGTTTCATGTACCCACACAGATATCCATTTCCATGTGCCCAACAATCGTTTAATGTGATACACCACATTTAGAATTTTATTGTGAAATTCATGCAGATAAATATAGTAATTTTATAGAAGTACACTGCTAAATCACAGTAATATATTGAGTTTAACTGTGAGATTACAGTGAAATACAGTAATTCTATGGGAGCAGACTGCTAAATTACAGTAATATGCAGGCATAACTACTGTGAGATCATGGTTTACAGCTGTCATTTCACAACAATTTACTCTAAAAATGAACAGTAATATAGTGATGGGGTGGTTACCTGGCAATGATTCACAGGTGCACCAAGGTTTTTTTTTTCTCTATTATGCAACATGCAAAATGCTTTCTGTGTTTCGGGCCTGAAGCATTTTGCTTTATTCCTAATACTTCCACTTTACTGCATCTGAGAGGCAAACTTTTTACTCCATTATATTTATCTAACAGCTTTAGTCTCTTTCCGGATTAAGATTAACCCCTTTGAACTCTGCAATAGCAATGGTCCACAAGTGCCTGCGTTGGTATTTTTGCTTATTGTCTTATTGTGATGTCATTTCTACGAGTACCTTCAAATGCTTCATACACCCCTGGAATATATAGTCTACAACCTAAGCTGGAAAAAAAAAAAAAAGCTAAACAAAATGATTTTCATTGTTTTTTGTCATATGTTACAAATTTAAACAGACAAAATATAAATCTAAAACATTTTTAAATAGAAACATAAACAAACATTTCTTATCACTCTATGAGTTATGTGTACATTAGCCTATGAAGTTTCTGAGACATGCTCATTTTTATGAGCAGAGTACAAAGGCATTGTGATAGATTCATCATTCCTTCCTCTGGTTCCACTGTGGATTTTTGCAGGTTTTTGCACCACACGTAATGTAACACAGTGACATCATTGCAAGCGAAGAATGTTTCAACACAGACGACAGAAGCCACAGCTTTCTGCTGCAAAAAGATTGATTGTTCCAGCTATTATGGTTTTTATTTTAAATTGATATATACAGAATTATACTAAATTATGGACAATAAACGAGAAGCAGACGCCTCTCTGTATAACGTGTTAAGAGGAGAAACAGGGAAAGTTGGACGGAACAGTGAGTGACAACAACCCAGCCTACATTTAAGAGCACTGTCTGCAGTGGAAACATTAAACGGATCTATGGTCTAGGTCAGAGTCCTGCACGGGTCCAGTTTTCAAAATCTGCCCCGCCCCGACCCAGGGAAGAACAAAACCGCACCCGAACCGCAAACCCGCGCATCAGGCCAATTAGTACCGCAACCTGGTCCAACCCGTTGAAACATGACCCGCAGCCTGACCCGTAACCCAGATTTAAAGTAATCATTTTGGGTGACATTGGCTGAATATTGAACAGCATATCGCCACAGTTTAGGTGCCAGTGAGTAAACAACGACCTGAATGAAGCAGCTCTCACAATAAAAACCTGACTTCAGCTCCATCATCAACCCTCTGTGTTCTTCTCCCATACGAGTGTAAAAGCACTCGTTTGTTACGTTTAATGCTTTTAAACTTTTAATCTATGTAAAGGAACTTTACATGTGTAATAATAGACTTACTTTCTGTCCAGAGCGACGTTCAGCAGTTACGAGCCGTCACGTGTTTTTAGAATCCATCGAGGAGAGAAGTAATCCATCAGGGAAACACTTCAGAAACATTATAAAGTGATAGTTCTACGTTTTATCCACTTATTTCTCAAATACCTAAATAATTATTTACTGTTTTGGAAGCGGCGCTTGTTAGACGGTGGCAGCCATGTTGATTCTCTCGTCCAATCACAAATTGTGTTATTAGATGGTGAAACGTGTGTAAACAGCTGAACCAATGACCGTTGCAAAATAGCGGAGGCGATCCTCAGAGAGTAAATAATGACCAAGATAGTTATCTGTAGTTTACCGAACTAACTAAAACGATTAGTTTATAGCTCAATTATAAAGCACCCCATTTTAACAGTCAGTCCATTTATCAGTCAGGTGAACAATAATGCATAACTGAATGCTTGCGTTCAGCACACCACTTTATTGAAGGCAGAATAGGCTACTGACAGAATATACTGGCAGAATACTGTTTTTTTTTTTAACTGCCATTATGGACAGTACAAGTATAATTTTAAGACCAGCTCAAAAATTAAAACAAAAGAGGTAAACAAAAAGAACATGTCTCTGTGTTCTTACAGCCAGGCTGGCTAATACCAAAGTAAATCAGTACAAGTAAACCAGTACAGTGACATAACACATTAAATAGATAAACTGAGGTAGATCTGGTTCATGCCACACAACTGTGACTAGTAGGCAGCTGAAAAAAATAAACATCCCCCTTTGAGAATTTTCAGACCAGACCTTTCAGACATTAAAACAAATTAACATTAAAACAAACTGCTGGTATAATTATCACTGTGTTCTTACAGAGTAGGCAATGTCTCCAGTATGCACTAATTCTTATATTGGGTGAAATGATTGTTACACCACAACAGCAATTAATTACAAAGGAGCTTTAAAAAGGAACCAAGAAAATCTATCATCTGTAGCCACTGTAATCCTGCAACAAACATATTAGGACCTAATGTGATTGGCCAGTAGATTGCCTGAGGACAAAATAGCATGGATTAATAAACAAATATAGACCCAATGGTGGACATACTGGCAGGAAAAGTAACTAATCCAGCATTGTAAACATCAACACGTGTGCAAAAAAAAAAGATAAACCCAAATGTAAAAAATACTTCTTTTTTTTTTTAGTGGCAACCATGGCATGAGTGAGTAGGATGCATCCAAGAAACTAATGCAGTGTTGCAGTCGACATCCTTGCCACTTTGACGCAAAATTGCGGCTCAGTGTCTCTTTAGATTGCTATGCAAAAAAAGAATGTCATCCACTGTCCCTGGTTTTAACTGGCTTCTGCGCTCTTGGATCACAAATTCAGCCGTGGAAAAGTCTCGCTCACTTGCTGTGCTTGAAGCTGGAATTGACAAGATCGAACGAGCAATGTGTGCCAAATCCGGGAAGACTGATGCATGCTCCTTCCACCAGTTGAGAATGTCGAAATTATCCACCTTCTTTGGCTTGAAGTCGATGTATTTGGCCACTTCATCCTGGGTGCCGGAATCATCGCTGGAAGTGTTCAGCTTTGGATGCAGAAACATGGCCAGCTTGTGCAGGAGGTGGACCTCGTACTTGTCGAGCAGGATTTTGAGGCATTTTTCCTTTAGAGAGGAAAATGTTCGGTTGTCAGTGGAGGATGGTTGCAGGTGGCGTTTCAGGTAGGGGTGGGAATCTTTGGGCACCTCATGATTCGATTACGATTACGATTCAGGGGCTACGATTCAATTATAAAACGATTATTGATGCATCTTTAATTTATGTATATTGATGCACTTTTTCACAACACATTTCTTTTTGTTTCACTGAATAAGCATTCAACACTTGCAATTTTTAAAAACAGTGCATTTGTAATAAGAAAGAGTTGAATTCATTTCCATTATATTTTATTAAACATATAAATGGAAATGCTTGCAAACTGGAAAGTTACAACTTTGTTGTACGGAACCAAAGGTAACAACAGGTATCTTAAATCACAAGATAAAATGCGTAGTTAGAGTAACAAATGATTTGGTGGCGACAGACGTCCACGCATCACATGTAACTGCGTTTCTACCTACCTGCCTTTAACAGTGAGGCCATGACTTCTGTTTTGGTTTGATGGTAGAGTGTTGGTGAAATAGCGTCGGGATGGGATGGTGTATCTGGGCTCCAATGTATGCAGCAGTGCTCGAAATCCCTGATTTTCCACGACAGAATAAGGACGCAAATCCTTGGCAATAAATGCTGCGATGGCCTTCGTAATTTGCTTCACCTTTTCCGATGAGGGTGACAGCTTTCTAATTGCTTCCTCGATTGTTCGCTGGTCGGTAGCGCCACTAGTAGCTGCAGCAACAACAGCCTGCCGTCTCCCTGACTCCTCCGTCAGGTGGAATCGAGTTACATGGCTTCTCATGTTAGTTGTGATGCCAAAGTATTTTATTTTAGCACGACACAGCTTACATATAATGTGGCTCTTGTCCAGTTCGCTTCCGGCGTCAACGTTGTAGAAGCCGAAGTATTTCCACACATCTGCTTTTAAATTTGAAGAAGCTGTTCAGCTCTCATGGCGAGGTGGGTAGCGGTCAGCCATGTTTGTTTTCCTCTGTGCGCGTGTCGGCGTGTCTGCTCCAGGTGCGCATCCCAAAGTGTCCCGGAGATGACACGTACCGCGCTTCTTAGTTCTGCATTATTTAGAACCTTCTGTATTACTCTAACAGATTTAAATAATCGAAATTTGGACGTTTGTGATTCGATTCAGATTCGTCCACGTCCAAATCGCGATGCATCTAAGAATCGGAAATTTCCCCCACCCCTAGTTTCAGGCGGTCGAACCACACAGCAGTGAGGTGAAGGGATGGAGTTTTGGATACATCCAGTGCCTTGGTAGCCTCCTTGAACTTCTCAAGAAACATCACCATTGCATGCAATGTTTCTTCAGACAAGTCGTTAAGGCGACCCTCTTCCCCCCTTTCCAGCAGCAAGGCACGAACGTCGTCATATTGACAGCTGATCGACTCGAGCGTGGTATGGATTGAATTCCAGAGTGTTTCCACTGATGCCTTGAGTCTTTTTTTCAGGTGAGTCTGGAGACTTGTGTGCTTGAAGTAGGTTACGAGTGACTTTGCTCCGTTGATAAGTGCAGAAACCTCCTCTGCAAACACATCTTCCTCGCTTGGTTTCCCAATCGTAGTGTGCAGTACGATGTTTAGCACATGCGCAGCACAGCTTAGTCTTGTGACTGTGCGAAGGGCTGCCACTATGTTTGAACCCCTGTCTGTTACGTACACAAGTTTGGAGGAGAAATCCTCGATGCCGTATCTTCTCAGGGCTTGGATGACTGCTGGTTTGATGTTTTCAGCCATTTTACGTAATGTACTGTCCCACTCTGACGTAGAAAGCACTTGTTCCACTAGCTTCCAGTTGTTGTTGATGTAGTGTAGTGTGTGACAGAGGTAGCCTATTTTTCTATAATCATCAGTCCACATGTCTAAAGTGACTGCTCCGTTGTACTCACTCAACTGTTCTTTCAGCTCAGGAATGATGCTTTGGCGAATGTCTTCAGCATATTTTGTCACTCTGCGAGATACAGTTGTTGGATCTGGTAACAGCTGCGTTGCATCGACACGGCCAGCCCGCACACCAACGTCGATTAATCCCTGTGCTAATCCAGTGAAGCCGTCCCCACACACCGTTTCGAAAGATCTGATGTCACTGCATACAAACTTTACTGTTAGTTTGGTAACAGTCTCTTTGTCTTGCTTTCTTGGTGCTTTAAGTTCACCTTTTTTTGTGAAGAAGTGATCGATTGTTGTTTTGCTGACTTGGAAATGATTGCGCGGAAAATGACCCGGAAGTGGCGCGGTGCAAGCTGCCGTCACAGCCTTACAACCAGCTTACAACTTATGTTTTTATTTTATTTTATTTATTATTATTTTATATTAATTTTGATGTGTTTATCTAAAACCCGCGATCCGACCCGCATGTTATTTTTTCCACCCAGATCCGAACCCAGGAAAATTAAAAAAAAAAAACAAAAACAAAAAACACCTGCAAATCAGCTGTTTTTGTGGGTACCCGTCGGGTAGGTGTACATAGGGGTTACTTTTTGTTAAACAAACTACATGTTAAGTTATTGGTGCAAACAGGGCTCATCATTCAACATTGCTCCTGCAGTGCTGGGTATGTGTTCCCTTTTGCCCTTTTTTGGGGTTCAGTTATCTGTGTATACTGACAAAAGAACGTTAGCCATGATCTTTTCTGGCTAACAATCATTAGGGATGTCCCGATCCGATATTCGGATCGGTATCGGCCGCTGATATTAGCAAAAAACGTGCATTGGATCGGACTGCATGGAAAAATGCTGATCCAAGAACTCCGATCCAGTTTTTCATGGAGTCCGCTCCACGTTTTCCGGCCAGCCCAGTGCTCCTCGATTCAAGCGGTCCATTCCAGTGATCTGCTCCAGCACTTACTATCAATCCACCAGGCCAGCATGCAGACGGCAGACACACACGGAGGGTAGGAAGAGTAGCGGTCAATTTAGTTAAATGACTATTTGTTTTCTGCTCTGTTTTTTTGAGAGTGATATTTTTATTTGGTTTACACTCTTACTGTTTAAGTAAAGAGCACTGATGGCACTGTTTTGGGCACAATTAGTGAAATTGGAGCCATGGATGGACTACAAAAACACTACTAAAATAACTGAAAAGGAAAGGCTGCATTGTTTGTTAAATGCCAACAATGTCTTGTGGTGTTAATCTTTTTTTTTTATTTATTAGGGGAGCAAAGCACAAGTGTGTGGAGTCTTGCTGCTATTTTAATTTCAATGTTAGACATTTTAAAGATTTCTTGTGTTGATTTATTTTCTATTTATTAAGGGGCCAAAGCAGCCAAAGCAAACCAGCTATATTTTTTATTTAATGTTAATGTTCAAGTTTAAAGTTTGTTTATTTAACCCTGTTAACAATAAACAGGTCAGTTTCTCATACCAACTGTTGTGGATCATTCTAACTAACCCGATTAAGTAGTTGTTCTTGTTAGAGTAATATCGCTTGATCAAACCTTTTCTAACATGACTGACAACAAAATAATTGAATATGTATAATACGCGCTTGGATCGGATCGGTATCGTTATCGGCCATAACTCAAGGCTGTAATATCGGTATCGGATCGGAAGTGAAAAAGCTGGGTTGGGACATCCCTAACAATCATGTCATCATAAAAATATGTCAGGTACCAACTGATCTATTCTTTATCAACTTCACTGGCTACGGTTACATGATGGCTTCTCATTCGGAATGAAATCATTCGGAATTAAAGTCTTTCCAGGTAGACTGCTCTATCTCAGCCCGTTGCTATGCACGCTGTATACGTCATCGGCAACGAGCATGCGCAGAAAGAATGGAATGGCTGTAATCGGGTAGGAGGTGTATGCAAGACAGAAAAACTCTTCCATTCGGGTTCTGAAAAGGAATATTCCACCCCTGTGCACCCGATTAGATTTTCTTTCAGGTTGGCTGTTTTCATTCGGGTTGAGGTGTTCACAAGGAGCATTTCTATTCGGGTAGGGCTTCCAACCCGAATGCAAAAGGAATACATGGCTCCATGTAAACGCAGGTATTGTTACAGTAGAAATAAGGAGGAAACAAACCTGGCTGACGCTGTTAATCTGGCATTAGGCTAACTCCTCTTGATGAAGCTATATGTTAGCTAGCATTTTGCTTACATTAATGTTAGCTAACTTAAGATGCAAGCCTGTACAATTCACATACTTCTGTTAATACACCTCAATGTAATACACTATGTAAACTACATACTAGTTGTGTGGTGGATTAACCACAACAGGGTAGTGTTGTCTCGTGGACTGCTGTTTGGCACTTAGCAGAAATGACGACAGCTTATTTTATTTTAATTTCAACTGCCTCTTCTTTGTTGTCTTCTTTTTAAACAGCGAATTGACTGTTGAGTGTTATTGCCAACATTTCAAAGCTATCGCTGCCCACACATAAACAAAACATATGCCGCAACCTCTGCTGATTAAAATGTGCTTCTGTAGCTAGGAGCAAGTTCGATAGTTAGCTAGCAAATGCTAAAGTTAGTTAGCAAGCTAACGTTAGCATTATTATTCGCGGTACCAAATCATTACACATCAGTACAACAAACATTACTGATGACTCTTATCTGACAGCAGTATAAGTAGGCTACTTGGTGCAAAAACATGTATAACTAACAGGCTTCTTGTTGTCCCCAGTCGCCATGTCAAAACTCTACAAGTTTGCTAAGTCACAAAGATGGCGACTGTTGATGAGTAGTGTCCATCATTCCACACTCAACTTTTGGACCATTTTGAGTACACCAGTAGTACATTGCATTTTCTTTTATTATGCTACGTTAACGCATATGTGTCCTCGAAATGTTTAGTACAGAAGTATGCCATTTGAGACACACTGAATGTGTCTCATGTGTCTGTGAAGACTGCAACAGTCCCCCAGCTACATCTTTTCGCCATGTTCATAATGTGGTTGTCTTTTCAACACAGATGAACCCAGCACATGGCACATCTAAGTGTAAAAGGGAAAGTTGAAGAAGGTTCTGCTGTGTTCCAAACTTGCTCAACTGTTATTGGAGCACAGAATGAAAAGAGGAGGGACTTAGAAAGGGCTAATTAATATGGGCAGTCAACTGTTTAAATCCTCCTGTGGGAATATTATGGCATTAATTTTATCTGCTGTTTTATCATGTCATATACTTTAGTGAGAAACTGAGCAGATCCAACTTTTGAGTGAGTCATGCTGCTCTGTTTTTAGGCTTTGTCAGTGTCTTGTGTCTTTAGCTTGCAAATGACTCCAAAGTTTTCCCTGATTTCCATAAGATTCTAATGGATCCCTCATATTGGCTTTTTGATAAACTTGCCACAACACTGCATACAAGCCCCCCAGCTCATCAGACCCTGTGGGGGTCCCAGTCAGGGGAGGATGTCATTCGAGCTCTTGTCTCAGCCTCGGCCAGATAAATGGCCCTGCTGTGCAACTGTGAGATCCGGCTGTTATGCAACTCAACATGAATATTTAATCACCGGCTCTCCGCAAACACAGTGGAGTCAGGATGTTTGGACTCCGAGAACAAATGTAAGGATGGCATGGGAAGCCACAGCCACGTCAGCACTGATTTGTATTTGCATGTGAGCAAGCCTCTGTGGTCACTCTGAGATCAATAGTGAGGTAAAGAATCTATGGCATAAAAAACGCCAATATGGGAGATTATTAAAGTAACAATATACATCTTTTCTCCTTGAAGAAGGAAGCTTATTGTCAGTCCCGACCTCCTCCCCCTCACTTGGCCACGTTTCCATTCCAACACCTGACACTCATCTTGATGAGCTGTCATCTATCCTGAGGCTGAGCTAACAGCATCTGTACGGCTCAAGCAGCAGACGGTGAATGGAACCGATCTGCAATTAAGAAAAGCAAAGCTGACATTCAGCTTGTTTTTTTCATCTTTTACCTCCTCTGTTCTCACTTTTCTTTTCTGTACTGCATTCCTTGTTATCCTTACTGTGATTTCCTTGCACTATGGCTGCCAGTTTCACTTGCTTATCACTGCATCTGACAGCTTATTTTAACCATGCTCTGATTTTCTTTACATTTTTATTTGGTTGTTGAAGTTTCATGTCCTTCTTCCAATTTCCTGTCAGCTTTCTGTCTTAAACAGTACATTGGTGCACTGTGGTTAAAAAAAAAGAGCTGTGGGTTGGAAGTTTTTCATCTGAAGTTAGAATTATTTATATTGAAAAAAATTAAAAACAATTAAAAAAGGACTCAACCAGGATTTATACTTACAATAAGTCAGAGAATTTAACCAGATTTATACTTCGAAATCCCCCCAAAAATGAGACAGAACTTGATGAAGCAGGAGTGATGACATTTTTCTTTTATACCAAAAAGTACAGATATTGTAAAGCCAGGGCCAACGCCTTCCATTATGTATGATATGAAAATTTGTGATGCCTGAAATAAGGGTCCAATTCACAAAATGGGTCCTTTATCTTTTATCTAAGACACTTTCAACCTCCCTCAAACTGGCTTTCAAACTAAGTTAGGGGTTTAAATGAGAAGGACTCTAGTTCATAAACTCTATAAAGTAATAGACTCAGCTACCATAAAGTCACCCATTGGTACATGGACTCCTGTTTTGATGCCTCAAGAGAGGCATTTTGGCCATTGCCATTTTTTATGCCTCTACCCCAGTGTTAGCTGTGTCCTGAAGTGCAATGTTTTAAGGTTGTCCATCCATATCGTCCATACGTACATCCCATCCTTGTGAATGCGATATTTCAGGAGAGCCTCAAAGGGATTTCCTCAAATTTGGCACACATGTCCAACAATGTCAACAATGAACTGCTTTTGGTTGTTATAGGTCAAAGGTCAAGGTCACCGTGACCTTGTATCCATCTCATTCTCATGAACACAATATCTCAATAACAGCTTGAGGGATTTTTTTCAAATTTGGCACAAACATCCACTTGGACTGAAGAATAAACTGATTGGAATTTTGTAGTCAAAGGTCAATGTCAGTGTGACCTCACAAAATATGTTTTGGCCATTACTCAAGAATTCATATGCTAATTGTGAAAAAAAAAAACTATAGGATAGGAGAAAATAATGAAGTGATGACATTGTATATCTAAAACGTCAAAGGTCAACTTCACTCATAAAACACATTTGTGGCCATTACTCAATGTCGTATCTCAGGGACAGATGGGGAGACATTTGGTCAGATGCCTAATTGGTGATAGTCATCTGGTGCCCACCTTGAAACTGTGCTGATTGTATAGATCTTATGTTCTGTTGGGGGAAAATGTGTGCCAAGCATCCATATTTTTACAGACTTGGATGTAAATTGTAAGGGAAACTTGACTGGTGCGCAGACGCTTGCAACCGCGGGGTGGTAATTCTAGTTGGAGCCAAAAGTGACCAGATTTAGACGAGAGGGTGAAGTTGTAGAGAAGCGAGGGGTGAACCAAGAACCCGAGGACACTATTTGCTGACAGCCTGTCACTAATAGCAGCCCGCCCTTTAATATGCGTAACTTTAAGACTAAATAAAATGAAAACGGGTGAGCTATATAAATATTCACCCCCGTACAGTTGTCATGAATAGGAAAATTAGCTACAGAGACCAAAGTTGGGCATGGGGGTCAATGGGGATTGACCTGCTTTTGGAGCCAGCCTCAAGTGGCCATCCAGAGAACTGCAGTTTTCAGCCCCACAGGATGACACTTGCTCTAGTTGCCTTGCACAAAGAATTATCCAAGACTTTTACAATAGATAATAAAGTCTCAGATATATTCCATAGAATAGTATAATCAAAACCTAACCCATGCTAACAAATATTATCAAATCAGCACTAAACCTGCTGAGGCTGGGGGAAATTTTGCAGGTATTTGGTCTAAAACCAAGGTATTCAACAAATACATTTTTTCTGACCTGATGATGGCGCTAGATGAAAAAAGTCAGAGGATCAGTAAAGTTATTACAATTTATCCTGAGGGGGACATGAATGGATCAAGTAAATTTCATGGCACTCCATCCAATAGTTGCAGAGACATTTCAATAAAAAAAACACAAATATCAACCTGCTGGGGGCAGTAGAGAAAATTTTAGAGGATTACCAAAGACATTAGGGTTCATCCTCTGGGAACCATGAATGTCTATTCAAAGATTTGTGCCAATAGTCCAGTAGATGTGGAGATATTTGAATGGATCGGGGAATACTTACCATCTTTCATTGCAGTCCATCAAAACCAAAACTGTCAACCTCACGATGGCACTAGGTTAGAAGTTATGCGATCAACAACATTATTTGGAGTCATATCAAGGGGACCATGAATATAATGACAATCCATCCAATGTATACTTATATCAGTCAATTAACTGACGACTATGATAAATGTAGGAAAAATAAGATATTGTCTAAACCAAAAGAGGTGATACATTCAAAAGAGCTGTTGTAGATATTTCTCAGGACCACCTTTTGTCTGTGGGGAGTTCTTCATAAAGTCCATGGAAAGCAAATACAATGATTTGCTTCTAAACACCTTATACATGTTGGAAAATTGTTACAGAAAACGTGAAAAGTTTGGGGATTGTGCATTACCGATTTGTGGAGTTATAGCCTTAAACTGTTTGTCATCCTCTCAATTTTTTTGATTTTCTGACCCTGCAAAAAAGGGATACGCTGTGACGTCGAGCTGTATCCCGGGTGACCTTGGCCCCTCCCCTACTATATAAGAGAATAGGGGCGATCATGCTCTGCTTGGAATTAATGTTTCCCTAAATGAAAAGAGCTCCCCAGAGCCGGCAGCACTCATGCAGCTCCATGCATGAGTGCTGCCGGCTCTGGGGAGCTCGGTTCATTTAGGGAAACCGAGCTACCATGGTTACTGTTGGGTTCATTTAGGGAAACCGAGCTACCCAGAGCCGGCAGCACTCATGCAGCTCCATGCATGAGTGGTGCCGGCTCTGGGGAGCTTGGTTCATTTAGGGAAACATGAATTCCAAGAAGAGCATGATAGCCCCTCTTCGGAAACTGAGCCACAATGCAGTTTTCCAGCACGATAATGACCCAAAACACACCTAGTAGATGACAACTGCCTTGCTGAGGAAGCTGAAGGTGAAGGTGATGGACTGGCCAAGTATGTATCCAGCCCTAAACTCACCTGTGCACCTGTGGGGCATCCTCAAGCTGAAGGTGGAGGAGCGCAAGGTGTCTTCACATCCATCTGTTCCATGATGTCATCATGGAGGAGTGGGAGATGATTCCTGAAGCAACCTGTGAGCTCTGGTGAATTCCATGCCCAAAAGGGTTAAGGCAGTGCTAGATAATAATGGCTGGCACACAAAATATTGACACTTTAGGCACAATTTGGACATGTTCACTGTGGGGTGTACTCGCTTACGTTGCCAGCTGTTTAGATGTTGATGGCTGTGTTTTGAGTAATTTTCAGAGGAAGGTAAATCTATACTACTATACAAGCTGTACACTGACTACTTTAAGTTATATGAAGATATAATGAAATATTTGCAGAAATGGGAGGGGTGTACTCACTTACGTGAGATACTGTATATGTACGGCTTTGCACTTTAGCAAACTTGTTTATTGACCATGATTAAGTTTCAGGGTTCCCATGGTTATGAAATTCCTGGAAAAGTCATGAAATCAAACAGTTTTCCAGGTCTGGAAATGGTTTGGAATTATGTGAATATTTTGGAAAAGTTTTGAATTAGTAATGATCCGATCTGATATCAAAGATAACGGATATAAGACAAGCTGCATTAACTTGGACCCAACACTTGTCAAAAATCAGTAGATGAATTTAACATGAATATACTAATCATAAGTTTATATATTTTTATCTTTTTAATATCTTCTAATATGTGATCTGGGACCAAACACTTCCTCTGGATGTAATTATAAAATGTAAACATAATTTTTCTCACAGTATAGTCAGATCAAAGAGTCCAAACAGCTGTTAGAAGACTCCAGAATACAAGAAATGACATCATCTTTGTTAAAACATGTTGACCTATAGTTACTGTGTGGGCTTTGTTAAATATTTAAATTAGTCATGGAAATGGGTCAAAATATTATGGTAAAGTCTTGAAAATGTATTGTTAAAAATGTGTGGGAACCCTGTTTAAGGCTGTTAGTCAATAGACATTTAACAAATGGTGATGGTTTAGTGTTGAAACATGCCTATTTCTACCAGTCTCCACCCTGCTTTTATTAAAACATCTGTTTTATTACATTCCAGATCGCTGTCCTATGTTATATATAAAAGCACCACATGAAAGCAGTCTGTGCATTATTATCATAGAGCTGGTTTATTTTAAGTGTAATATCACATAATAGACATGGTCTGTATATAACAAGAAAATTATATTAGTCTACATTGATCCTCATTCCACATTTTTATTATAGTCCCATACTTACATTTTATATACATAAAATATACATACTTATATTTTACAGTGGAGTACATTAATCAACATCACTAATGAAAGCATAACTTGTGCAACTTAGCTCTAGAGTCCTAAAACTTTGCATTTGAAAGGTCTGCCATTTGGTACACATTCAGTGCATTCTGAAGGGAGTAGGGGTTCAGGCACACAGGTTCAAGGCCTGGGGTACGTCCCGAGTCTCTTATTTTATACTGCTAACTCCTATCTCCTTACTTGAACCGGAAGTCGTTCGAGCTTCGCCATCTTTAAGGCCGTCTCATGTCTCTTATTCCTGACAGTAAGGAGTTAGCGTTAGGCGTTAGGAGGGATCTGTTAGGTGTGATGAGTAAGGTAACACGAGAGGTTCCTAACCGAAGTCCTGACGTATAAATACCCGCCCCCTACATCTGGCTCATTTGAACGAGATGGCGGAGAAACAGCGCAAGTGTACCCGTTACATGCATTCTTTGCAATGAAACGCTGTAATTCACATGCCTACGTGACTACAAAGAGTAACGTTAATGATATTTCGTGCAAGACTGTCATGTTGTAATTAAGTTTATTTCATTCACAACCCGTTGCGGTGTTCAGCGGACTGTCGGTGATGTGTGGCTGTTAAATGTGCAGCTGCTCGAGTGATATAACACCACGCACACACACATACACAATCACAGAAACACATTTGCCCATCATTAATTGTCCTGCATGTCATGTGAGTGGAATAATGTTTAATAGGCTGTAGATAATATTAATATTAATTATTATTATTACTTTCATTAATTTTGTTGTAAGCTACTGTCATTACCGTCTGTCCTGCATCTCTCTCTGTCTCTCTCTTTCTGTCTCATTGTGTCATACGGATTACTGTTCATTTATCATGTTGATCTGTTCTGTACGACATCTATTGCACGTCTGTCCGTCCTGGAAGAGGGATCCCTCCTCAGTTGCTCTTCCTGAGGTTTCTACTGTTTTTCCCCCGTTAAAGGGTTTTTTGGGGAGTTTTTCCTGCTCAGCTGTGAGGGTCCAAAGGACAGAGGGATGTCGTATGCTGTAAAGCCCTGTGAGGCAAATTGTGATTTGTGATATTGGGCTTTATAAATAAAAGTGAATTGATTGAGGTAGACTGACAGGTCTGATATGTCTTATTCACTCAGCAGCTGACTTGTTGAATGATGGCGAGTGGATTTAATAATAGTGATAATAATGATGATGATAATAATAATGCTCATCACAGTGACAGTGGCAGGGCTACAGACCGTTCGGGGGGGGGGTTACGGCTTTGATCAGTGAATATATTGTGACTTGGGATGTACGCTATGCAGTAGATCCAGCTGTGCCGCCGTCATCAGAAAAGGACGTCGCTTTACGTGACGCTTCAGAGTAAGGCCATCTCAGGTCTCTTATCAGCAATCCTCGCTCCTCACTCCTAACTCCTGACTCCTTAAATGTTTTCCTAAGTGGGAGGGACTAAACAGTTAGGTAAGGTGGCTAGGTTAGGTGGTTAGCGGTAATTTTAAGGGACTTGGGATGTACCCCTGGATGAAGGGTCATGCACCTCGGCTCCTCAGGCAGCTCTCCACATCTATTCTGAACCTGTTGGCATATGTGATATGTGCTGTTTTAGTGCTAGATATCTAGTACTCTACTGGTTGTGTATTCATATATGTGTTATTTACTTACTGCATTCAGTTCTTTGCAGCAAACATTCTGCTCCTCCGCGGGCATCGTAATGCATTCTTCACAGGTGCACCTGTGTAAGGACAGTATCATTTACAATGTGATTAAACTGAATTTTAATAGATGTGAATTCTGTGTTATGAACAATCATACAGTTATCTGAGCAGATTACAGGATAGTCTGATACTAAGGTTGTGTGTTGCCATGACAGTAAGCAATCCTCATAAAAAGTTAAAAGACCTGCAGATATGTGTAGGCCTGGTTAAATTAAACTAATAATACATGAACTAAATTTTTACTTTAGTCTAATATTGATGATGGTGGGGCCTCATATTCATTAACATGCCAAAAATATTACATGATACCTGCTAGATTGATGCTTGGCTGTAGAGGCTAGGCTAAGCTAAGCTAAGCACAGTGTGCTAAAGTGACAGAAGACATTTTATTCCATAGCCTAGCTTAATTAAGCTATCGTTGGGTTATAATAGACAGTTACACACATTGCTATTTATGATTGGGAGAAATAAAATTACCACTCTGTTGCAGACTGAGAGGACCGAGGTCCACTCTCATGGGGGTTAGTGTCCTCTGGCTCAGAGCTGCATTCTGGCTCTGGTGGCTCAAACATGTAGGGTTGCGGTTGCAGAAGACAGTTCGGATATGCATCCATTTTCCTGGTAGCGGTGGTGACTTTGATTGACAGGTGACACTTGGTAGGGGGCGGGGTTTTCGCGCATTCGGCAGACACGCCCACAGCGTTTGGGAGCAGAGACAGAGGCTGATTTTTACACAACTTTGAAGCCTAATTTCATATATTTGCCGATTTTTTTAATCGTTCAAATTTGACAGGGTAGCTTACAACACCTTTTTCTGTGGTATGTCAAACTCAGATGACATATTTATTCTCACTTTACACGGACTTTAAGGGCTCATTTATAATCAACATTGGATACGTATATGAAGACAGATGAAGCCTTCTGTCCGTACTATACATTTATTTTGTTTGCATGTTCACAATTTCTGAAAGCTTACAGATACGGATGAAACCAATCAGTACTGGTGTTGATCGCGGGGCGGTGTATCATTGTTTAAGTGAGATGCGACTGTTGGAGACAACAAAGACAATTTAAAACAGGCGCAATGGAAAAAATCAGTAATATGGTGAAAACAGTTCTCTGTCCACATCTTGTGATGTGTTTAATGACCTCAAAGGCCACCGCCTTCTACAATGCCGCCTCAGTTAAAAGGCACAATATTAGGACCTCCTCCACTGTTGCTCATTTGTTGTTGTATGAAACTTTTGACTTTGCTCTCAAGTGCCACCTATTGGCTGTATCTATACTATCATAAAGGATACATGGCAGTATAAGGCAGTGAAGTTTACAACATTTCAAAAAAGTGAATCTATTTCTGTGTGTACAGGGAGTGTAAGTGAGCCTCGAATATCTCCTGGTAGCCACTGAATGCCTTCCTGTTTGGTTCTTTTGATTTATGCTGCACAATTAATCATTGAAGTCTTGACACTTTGGTTTGTCCTGGCAGTAGTGCTGAGATAATAAGCAGACACCTGTACTCTGACCCCTGAGCATTCTTATTAGAGGACCCTCACATGTGAGACTTGGCAGGTCCACAGTCCTGCTGCCAAACGAGTCTGTGACCCACTCTGAGGATGAACAAGTTGGCAAAAAACAAGATGCTGATGAAGCGTCCTCGCAATCCAGACGATGAAGATATTTCAGCGGGCGTCTCGGCCTCGTGCCTCGCTCTGTCTTTGTTAAATGAGTCTCTCCCCCAAAGTTTTATTAATTAGTGTAATTAAGTCTTTTTGACGACTTACTATGAAGTTAGGTCTGAGGTATTTTGTCTCATTTTTCAGCCACCACTCAGTGCTTATGCCACACAACATTAATAATGCTAATTAAGCAGTTTGACAGTTAATTTAAGATAATTAATACAAATACTAATATTAGATGGCACACAATTGGAGCCAGGCAGAGTGAAACCAAATACCTTTTCATACATGCCTTTGGACTTTCAGGGAAGCGGAGGGGGGAGAGAACAAAAAGTCAGCTCTAAAATACCTGCACAGATCTATATTTCACAACCAGGCTGTCAGAATTTTAAATGACTCCTAAAATCACTGCAATTTTTCTGCACAGGAAGATACAGCTGTCAGGACGGCTTCCTTGCTGCTCATCTTGGAGCTGCCCAGCCCCGGCTTTGAGGATTTTTGTCTTTTCACATTCCAAAAGTTCATTAAATTTTGCCCATTAGGTCTGTTTATAACCCCGTACTTTTTCATCCCCTTAATGAGCAAATTGCCTTTTTTCTCCATATAGAAATACAAAAGCCCTTTAAAAAATGATGGTCAAGTCTTACTGCACGAGAGCTATAACAGGCGGTCCAGATGGCCCATTTGCAGTGCAGGAAGACGCCTTGGCTCGCTGAAGACAGAGGGGGAATAAGTCACTGTCGCCGCCTTAACTACCAAACACATTACCTCTGAAGTATATGCCATTTAGAATGCCAGGCTCATTTTTAACATCTCCAAGGCCGCTTAGCTTGATCCCCTCTGCTGAAAAAGTCCAAAAGATTAACATAGCGCGCTCGGTGAATAGTCAGTCTCCTGCAGTCGATACAGCTTAGCTTATCTCAGGAGTGGTGTTTGCTAGGAGCCCCCGGAGCTATTGGAAGCACTGAGCTCCTTTTTCACAGCCAGGGCAGCCACAGAAGCTGTAATAGATGGTGATTGCTGTGTAAATAAAGACTACAGATATAAGTAGAAGAGGGCACACCAAATAAATCAGAGCTGCTTGTTTTGCAGGGAAGAGGAGGTCGTTAGCTATAAGATGCCAGGGGCTCAATTAAGAACATAACGGTGCGTAGCACGTCTCAGCTCTACATCATAACATGAGGAACATGCATTAACAATGCAGACAGGGGCCAATGTGATCCGAGCACCATCGGGCACTTGTACAACCTCTGCATCAATGCACACTACTTCCCCTGATGGGTATTGAACCCAGGATTGGAAATTGTCTTATTTATCTCCTTCTGACCTCCTCCCCAGACACTTGTCTTAACCTTAGCGCACTGTCTTAATTGAATGAGCCAAAAGAGTGTGTGTATGTGTGTGTGTGTGTGTGTGTGTGTTAGCTGGCTGGCTGCATGCATGACATTAGGTAGGTAGAGTTTATTATCAGTCTCAGGCGCCGTCCCGCTGCGGTTAGTGTTTCCTTAATGAGGCTGGAGAGCGGTGAGGGCCAAAGCTCGTTAGCCAGGCCCTAGGGTTAATGTGTGATAGAGTGGCTGGCTTGCCCACTGGTAAACAACAGAAACCTCAACCAGGAGGGGTCATGCGTGGCTGTGCATTTGGTTTCCTGATGTGACACGGACACTGCTCAGGTGCAAAGAGCTCAGAGTGCAGCTGCGGTTTTCCTCGTGATGAGTGCTGGACCAAAAAAAAAAGTCATCGGAGAGTGTAAAAGAAGTAAACAGTGGCACTACCCACAAACAAAAGTCAAAATGACAGATTGCTAACATTACACTTGGTTTGTTATAGAGCATAAAAGCATCACAAAACACTGACTGGGCATTCACACTCCATGCAACATGATCAAGAAGTCTATTAAGAGCTACAATGTGGATGCTCAACAAGCCTGTCAGCCAGGGAGAAAAAAAAAAAAAAAGTCCACTGTTGAACAGCCAATCACGTTGTCATGCTTGCTTGTCACAAGTTTGTGAAGAGAAGTTGATCACAGCTGTTTAAAACTTTGCGGTTATTTGCACCTGTCATTCTTCCCAGTGAGGCCGGATCACACCAGCATTTAAAATGACTCACATTCAGCTTCTTTGCCCAGTAAATCTGTGGGAAGCTTTAGCATCAAGTGTAACTTTGGTGATACATGGCATTTCAGTGATCAGAAAGAAATATATCAAAACATGACAAAACCCTACATCCAAACATCAATCCCCAAACAAAACAAACATAAAGAAACCCATCCATTTTATTGTTGTTGAAATCTACCTAATTATCTGTGATAGGTAATTATCATCATGGTTTGGACTTTGGCAACTGTCTGTAACAGCAATACATTCAATACAGCTGACATTGGGCGAGAGGCAGAGTACACCCTGGACAGGGTGACTATCACAGGGCTGACACAGACACAGACAACCATTCACACTCACATTCACACCTATGGGCAAAATAGTCACCAATTAACCGAACCTGCATGTCTTTGGATTGTAGGAGGAAGCCGGAGAACCCGGAGAAAACCCATGTTGACGACCCCCACCCCCTTCCCAGGGATTGAACCCCCTATCCCAGGTTCCTGGTTCGAACCCCCACCCTGGGTTCCTGATTCAAACCTGGGGCAGGAGGTTCAAACCAGGAACCCTCTTGCTTTGAGGCAACAATGCCAACCACTGCACCGTCGTGCTGCCATTGTTACAATGTCTCGTTATTACGAAGTTCCAATAGTGCGAGGGGTGTCACATTGGATCACATGGCCATTTCTCCAACAGCCTGGTATCCCAAAAACAAACGCTCATTGCTCCAAAGGGCGTTTCTCCAACAGCACTCTTCCAAACAGAAGCACATGGCTAATTATTATGCGGAATGATGTCTCTCCCTTAGGCTTAACCCGCCCTACCTTGCTTCTGACTGTGTAGGACTCATTACTTTCGTTGCTTTGTTAGCTTCAGGTATGAGGAGTGAGATTGTTAGGGTTAGGGTAAGAATATCAGGGTATTTGGAGGCTGTCTGCTGCAAAGTCCATTGGGACATTTTTAAGGCTATCAGGGCTTTGGAATTATGAGCTGTCACTATAATTTTAATTATTATAATTAAAGTACAAGTGCATCAAAACTTATCATGCAGTAAATACAGCAGTTTACTTATCACCAGATCAGGGAACCAGAGAAAAAAACATGGTAAATAATTGCATCCATAGCAGACAATAACCTTGTTAATAGAAACAATTCTTCTTTGGTCCCATAAGTACTAAATCCACCTGTGGTTATTTGAACTGTGTAGCGTTATGGAAGGTTGTACCAGAGTCAAATACATTCTTGCTTATCGAAAGGTTTGTGGCTATACGAAACTACTACATAGGTCCCATTGTCGGGATCCCATGAGAGAGTGCAAGACAAATTAAGGGTTGTGAGACTCAAAATGTTGGGAAGGAAATAAAAAACACAGCTCTGCTTTTCAGAGTTATTGAATAGTCATAGACGGTTGGCCTCTTCAGGACTCAAAAAAAACCCCCACTGCGCTAGATCGAACAGAGAAATGACAGCAAACTATTATTCATCAGGTACAATGTATTTGGACACAATTTTTTTGCAGCCTTGATCCGTTTCATGTAACACTCTTCACATCAGTTCTTCCACGTGACCACTATTTTTCTTTCTTCTCGTATTTTTCGTGTGTGAATATTCTGGAGGCGGATTGTGTGTGTGTCTACAACTTGGACTGGTTTAATTTTAGTCACTGCAGCCTTTCATATACCACTTGACTTTTAAGACTGCTGTGACTTTGCTGTGGAGTTCTTGTCTTTGACTTTGCCTCTTGGTGTGTAAGTTAAGGGGAGGGGAGGGCGGCAGGCTGCACTGCTGTGCATTCGTGCGGGAAACGAAGTGTTATATTCTCCACCCTCGCTGCCCTATCTCCCCTCCTCTGTCTCTCCACTCTCTCTCTCTCTGTCTGTGTCTCTGTCACTCTGTCTCTCGGCCGTCCTCCCACTCTAACCCCTGAGGAGCATGTGGGGGCGGTGTCTGCAGGTCCGGGGTGCTAGTGTCCTTGGATGAAGGTCTGCGCTGGGGCTTGTTTTACTCAGACTTCAGGGAAATCCTTCCACTGTTGCAGCTGCCTCTGGCTTTTTTTAAGTGGCCTTGGGCTGCCCCCCCCTACTACCACCACCTACCCTCCCCGCCTGCCATATGACTTGCGTTTAGGGGCCTGACTACTCCCCCTAGCCTCCTCCGACCTCCTCTGCCCTAACACCCACTCCATCCTTCCCCTGCAACCTCAGAGCTTTTCAAGCTCCAGATCTGGGTCCAAGGTCTTGCTTTCATCCCTCCCCAGCCTGGCCCCCTGGTCCTGGGTGACTGCACAGGTTCATTATAGCCTAATTTCAGGCCAAGCCTTGCCCCATAAGTATCTTAAACATCCATTAATGCAATTCATCATCATAATGGAATCGCTTGTCAGCTGAGATGGTAATGATTTGTAAGCAATAAAGTCACACGCAGCTTTTTAGCAACTGAGCTAATTTCCCTTGTATCAATTAGTCTGGCGTTGCAGTGCTTTTTTTGCTGAAGTGATTTTAATCTATATTGTGATACATGAAATCAATAAGAGTGTTTGCTGTAGCAGGGAGAGCTGAGCCGGTGTTGGTGGGAAGGCAGTGAGTAAGTTGATGAGAGCTTTCTCTGGAACACGGACCTCACAGCACAGATTGGGTGTGATGTGTCGTGTCCTGGGCAAACTGTACCCACACCTTGTACTGGTGTGTGACACGCACACACACACCACCTTGTGACAACATTCCTTGCTAATCTAAAAGTTAACTTTACCCTAACTCAGGATTTCTCATCATCACTGAAATAATAATTACAGTGCCTTACAGAAGTATACACCCCCGCCCCCCACCAGTTTGAGATGTTTTGAGCTTTGTGACACGGCACGTCATCTGGCTGGAAGTAGCCATCAGAAGATGGGTTCACTATGGTCATAAAGGGATGGACACGGTCAGCAACAATACTCGGGTAGGCTGTGGTGTTTAAACAATGTTCAGTAGGTGCTAAGGGGCCTAAAATGTGCCAAGAAAATATCCCCCACACCATTACACCACCACCAGCAGCCTGAGCCATTGATACAAGGCAGGATGGATCCATGCTTTCATGTTGTTTATGCCAAATTCTGACCCTACCTTCTGAATATCCCAGCAGAAATTGAGACTCATCAGATCAAGCAACATTTTTCCAATCTTCAATTGTCCATTTTTGGTGAGCCCATTTTAATTGTAGCCTTAGTTTCCTGTACTTAGCTGACAGGAGTGGCAGCTGGTGGTCTGCTGCTGCTGTAGCCCATCTACTTCAAGGTTGCAGAAGTCTTAGCTTCAGGTATGAGGAGTGAGATTGTTAGGGTTAGGGTAAGAATATCAGGGTATTTGGAGGCTGTCTGTTGCAAAGTAGGGCAGGTCATGCCTTCAATAAAGTAGGAAGGTCTGATGACGATATTTTACATAATAATTAGCCGTGTGCCTCTGTTTGGGAGAGTGTAGAAGAAATGGCCCTTTGCAGCAATGCATTTGTTTTCAGGATACTAGGTTATTGGAAAAATGGCCTTTCAGTCCATTGGGACAATTTTCAGGCTATCAGAGCTTTGGAATTATGAGCTGTCACTATAATTTTAATTATTATAATTAAAGTACAAGTGCATCAAAACTTATCATGCAGTAAATACAGCAGTTTACTTATCACCAGATCAGGGAACCAGAGAAAAAAACATGGTAAATAATTGCATCCATAGCAGACAATAACCTTGTTAATAGAAACAATTCTTCTTTGGTCCCATAAGTACTAAATCCACCTGTGGTTATTTGAACTGTGTAGCGTTATGGAAGGTTGTACCAAAGTCAAATACATTTTTGCTTATCAAAAGGTTTGTGGCTATACGAAACTGATACATAGGTCCCATTGTCGGGATCCCACGAGAGATTGCGAGACAAATTAAGGGTTGTGAGACTCAAAATGTTGGGAAGGAAATAAAAAACACAGCTCTGCTTTTCAGTTATTGAATAGTCATAGACGGTTGACCTCTTCAGGAAAAAACCCACTGTGCTAGATCGAACAGAGAAATGACAGCAAACTATTATTCATCAGGTACAATGTATTTGGACACATAGTTATGTGAGTTACTGTTGCCTTTCTATCATCTTGAACCAGTCTGGCCATTCTCCTCTGACCTCTGGCATCAACAAGGCATTTTTGCCCAGAGAACTGCCGCTCACTGGACATTTTCTCTTTTTCGGACCATCCTCTGTAAACCCTAGAGATGGTTGTTTGTGAAAATCCCAGTAGTAGTAGTTGTTCCCATACCTCTGAAGGTAATGAAAAAATAACACGGAGGCTCCGTAATCTGAACCAAGATGGCAAGTTCTTTATCGCCTCCCTCCCTTCTTAACTTTAAGGCCCTAGACCTATACCCTGCATTACAGCTTACCAGAGGAAACTTGTTCACACACTGCAACCCAGTCTCACTCCAAAGTCATCGAAAACTGGTGCTTGGTCAGTGATTTGCAGTGTCAGGCACTGACAAAAAAAGCCATACTTTCACACTGGCATGATACGCGGTCGGTCGCTGTTGTTTAATGGAGCTCAGCTGCTTCAGCAGGAAAAGCAGCGGCATAAACTAAAGTTAAGGCAGCAGAAGTCTGAGTAGGGCGGGTGGGAGTAGTGGTGGATGGGTCAAACAACCACTGACTTTCACCCAGGAGGCCGGTGTTCACTATGATTGTAAAGCCAAACCCTGTGCTTTTTTGCTAAACCCAACCACATGCGTGTTGGCTAAACGTAACCACGTGCGTTTGTTGTTGAAGGAAAAAAACGTCAATTCCCAGTGTTGTACCGACGTAGTGCTTTTATTTTGATAGCGAATTTATGCAAACTGTACATTTCCCATGAAGACGGAAGTGTTTTTTGAAAACAGACAATGCAAGTAACAGGCAGAAGCTGACATGGCATCCCAGAATGTCAACAACCCACGCAGCCAGGGTACTTTGCACGTCTTATTTCGACGAAGGAAGTCCGTAACCAAACACAAATATGTGATGAGGTCAGAGTGAAAAAGTGTTGGCTCTTACGCTGTAAAATGAGTTTGTGATCCAGCTGCCATGTTGGATACAGTCAGGTGAAGCACCAAGCACTGGCCAGCCCAATTTCCTCATTTTAGAGAGCAGTGATTACATAATTGACAGCTGCATTAGAGACTCTTTCACTCTGATTGGTTGTTTCCATTCACCTGTGGTAAGGCCATTACAAGCAATTTCAGGGGCCAGAGAAAACAGACTTTTTCTGTCTTATGTCTCACTGTGTGGATATGGTGACAGTTTGAGTCAATATGACAAAAACTTATTTTATAAAAGTTACCTACTACAGCTTTAATCAGTCGGTGTGGTGTGACCCATACAACTGCAAGCATGGCAGAGCTCTTTCTTTCAGGGCCGGTCAGCACTGCACATTTGCAGTTCTCAACAGAGATGAAAAAGCAGCGTCATAGCTCACTCATTAGCTTGTTATGAAACAATGTGTTTGTTTGTACTGGTTTAGTTATTAATGTTGTTAATTAATACTGTTGATTATTTCCCATAGGAAACAAACCCATACATAAATCTGAAATATGACAAAATACAGTACAGGCCAAAAGTTTGGACACACCTTCTCATTCAATGCGTTTAATTTATTTTCATGACTATTTACATTGTAGATTCTCACTGAAGGCATCAAAACTATGAATGAACACATGTGGAGTTATGTACTTAACAAAAAAAGGTGAAATAACTGAAAACATGTTTTACATTCTAGTTTCTTCAAAATAGCCACCCTTTGCTCTGATTACTGCTTTGCACACTCTTGGCATTCTCTCCATGAGCTTCAAGAGGTAGTCACCTGAAATGGTTTTCCAACAGTCTTGAAGGAGTTCCCAGAGGTGTTTAGCACTTGTTGGCCCCTTTGCCTTCACTCTGCGGTCCAGCTCACCCCAAACCATCTCGATTGGGTTCAGGTCCGGTGACTGTGGAGGCCAGGTCATCTGCCGCAGCACTCCATCACTCTCCTTCTTGGTCAAATAGCCCTTACACAGCCTGGAGGTGTGTTTGGGGTCATTGTCCTGTTGAAAAATAAATGATGGTCCAACTAAACGCAAACCGGATGGGATGGCATGTCGCTGCAGGATGCTGTGGTAGCCATGCTGGTTCAGTGTGCCTTCAATTTTTGAATAAATCCCCAACAGTGTCACCAGCAAAACACCCCCACACCATCACACCTCCTCCTCCATGCTTCACAGTGGGAACCAGGCATGTGGAATCCACCCGTTCACCTTTTCTGCGTCTCACAAAGACACGGCGGTTGGAACCAAAGATCTCAAATTTGGACTCATCAGACCAAAGCACAGATTTCCACTGGTCTGATGTCCATTCCTTGTGTTTCTTGGCCCAAACAAATCTCTTCTGCTTGTTGCCTCTCCTTAGCAGTGGTTTCCTAGCAGCTATTTGACCATGAAGGCCTGATTGGCGCAGTCTCCTCTTAACAGTTGTTCTAGCGATGGGTCTGCTGCTAGAACTCTGTGTGGCATTCATCTGGTCTCTGATCTGAGCTGCTGTTAACTTGCCATTTCTGAGGCTGGTGACTCGGATGAACTTATCCTCAGAAGCAGAGGTGACTCTTGGTCTTCCTTTCCTGGGTCGGTCCTCATGTGTGCCAGTTTGGTTGTAGCGCTTGATGGTTTTTGCGACTCCACTTGGGGACACATTTAAAGTTTTTGCAATTTTCCGGACTGACTGACCTTCATTTCTTAAAGTAATGATGGCCACTCGTTTTTCTTTAGTTAGCGGATTGGTTCTTGCCATAATATGAATTTTAACAGTTGTCCAATAGGGCTGTCGGCTGTGTATTAACCTGACTTCTGCACAACACAACTGATGGTCCCAACCCCATTGATAAAGCAAGAAATTCCACTAATTAACCCTGATAAGGCACACCTGTGAAGTGGAAACCATTTCAGGTGACTACCTCTTGAAGCTCATGGAGAGAATGCCAAGAGTGTGCAAAGCAGTAATCAGAGCAAAGGGTGGCTATTTTGAAGAAACTAGAATATAAAACATGTTTTCAGTTATTTCACCTTTTTTTGTTAAGTACATAACTCCACATGTGTTCATTCATAGTTTTGATGCCTTCAGTGAGAATCTACAATGTAAATAGTCATGAAAATAAAGAAAACACATTGAATGAGAAGGTGTGTCTAAACTTTTGGCCTGTACTGTATGTAAACTATATACAGTGAATATGTCTGTTTTCAGAAGACATTAAAACTTGTTTTAAGTCTTAATGAATAACATTGTAAAATTAAATAATTGTTGACAAAAAACAAAAATTGTTTTTACTTATCTAGAAGTATTACTGTTTTTTTTTAAAGGCATTAATGCTTTTAGAAATGGATTTGTCTTTAGAAGTGAAATCAAAATTGTGTTTTTAAAACCTATGTCCTTGATGCCCCAGTATGTGACTTTTTTGCCCTCAAAAAATTGCCCTGCTGCTGCAACAGGCCAATTGGCCTTGCACCAAAAATTACAGAATTCCAGACCTGATTGTAACACTGCAGCTCTAACATGCGTTTTTCTGAGCCCAGGAGGAACTGGCAAGTAGTGAATTAAGAGAGCTGACTTTCTCATCTGATCCAAAAAAAAAAAAAACAAAACAAAACGCTTAATCCTTCTTTCCAAACTTGTAGATACTTGGATTTTAAAGACAGTGGTGAACATAGTAGATACATCTTTATTATACTACTGAGCACCTTTAGTATAACAAATTTCCTTCAGGATGAATCAGGTTATATGACATCTTTTAAGGCCTATTTTAATGTGGCTGTGACTGTGGCTTAAGAGACTAAATGTGAATTGTCACATGAAACTAAAGTTGCTGGCAATAAGGACTCATGAATACAAGTTTATGTTAGAAGACAATGTGTGATGGCTGGGATTAGGCTGAATTACAAACTAGGTAAACTGGGCAACTGGCCGAGACCTCTAGGGACCAGGGAAGCATAGTCAGATGGTTTCTGCTGACGTACTCAAAATGACATTACTGAGAGAAAAAAATCATGTGACATGACACGGCAATATTATCTCATATTCAGGCTGTGTCTTGAAGAGCATCTCTGAGTAAAAATCTTCCCATGAAAATTTGTTTTTTGGAAAGTCAAACCACTATTGTCTGGTGAAAATCTACAATCATTCCCATGTCCCCAGGGTTCTGTGTTCCCCAGATTTATATGGTACATAATGGAAACATGACACCTTGTCCTATGTTCCCCAGCTCGATATAGCATCCAGTGAGAACCTGAAAATGATGCTGTTCAGCTGTATGTTATGCTAGTCTCTATATACATCACACATTCAGTGAATGTAGAGTCTGTAGGCAAACCCGAGATCTTGCCTCCGGAAGAAGAGTGGAAGAGCCCTGGTTTCCGGTTGTAGGCTGTTTGTAGTCCGTATGATATTGACCAATCACGTTTGAGCCGGCTGCAGTTGTTGCCAGGTTAAACGGTCCGTGCCAGATGCCTCCTGCTGCTGCTGTTATCATTAGTCATACTTCTACGGTTATTATACATATATGATTATTGTCACACATGTATACTATCAGATATTAATATATTATTAATTATAATATTATTACTTTCATTAATGTTGTAAGCTACTGTCATTACCGTCTGTCCTGCATCTCTCTCTCTGTCTCTGTCTCTCTGTCTCTCTCTCTCTCTCTCTCTCTGTCTCATTGTGTCATATGGATTACTGTTAATTTATTATGTTGATCTGTTCTGTATGACATCTATTGCATGTCTGTCTGTCCTGGAAGAGGGATCCCTCCTCAGTTGCTCTTCCTGAGGTTTCTACCATTTTTTTCCCCCCCCCGTTAAAGGGCCACTGTGTAAAATGGGTTGAAAACCATTGAAAACAGTGACATCAGCGGTCAAATTCTAGATTGCAGGGCTCACTCGCTCACCCCTCCCGTCAGGTAAATGACGGTGGCCTCGTAGGGACAAAAAGCCTTGCGCAGACACGAGTTTTTCAGGAGTAGGTCTATCTAGCGATGAGGTGAATGTTTATTTAGAAATCTAAACCATGTTACGATATTTTAATGAATCACTCACGAGCAGGAGACCAGAGTAGCGTTCAGGAAAAAGGCCAGTTTATTTAAGCACTCCAAAAATCCGGTAACACTCCATGGGGTAAAAGACTCCGTCCCAAACTCTGACTCTTCTAGCGTAACACACACACTCCATACACACATACTCGTTTACAATACCTAGCGGGCACCCCCTCCCCTCTCTGCTCCACCAATCTCCAGCCCGCACACTGACTGACAGCATAGCCTGTAAACAGAGCTCAGCTGTTTATTTAGCCTTTTTTTGGGGGGAGTTTTTCCTTATCCACTGTGAGGGTCCAAAGGACAGAGGGATGTCGTATGCTGTAAAGCCCTGTGAGGCAAATTATGATTTGTGATAATGGGCATTAAAAATAAAATTGAACTGAATTGAACTAATGAGGCGGAACATAATTGGTGTCACTGCAAACTCTGAATCCATCGCAATAGTTCAGCATATTTACTGATATATAAACGGAAGTCGGAAACGGAAATTTGCCTCCTTTGCCCAAATCAAACCGGAATGCCAAAAAATCGGGGGTCTGCCCCCAGAGGCTGTATCGCTGTCTGCTGGAAGTCAGACGCTGAATACAGCCGATGGGTTCCGAGAATGTACTGTATATGTGTGTCTGTAAATATTACATGGGCAAGTTTTAGGTTAGGGAACTAAGTCATTTGAGTGCACTGGAGAAGAAGAAAAACAAAAGATTAAAAAAATGAGAAAAGTAATTATTAAACATTTTAGAGACAGGAAATCAATAGTAATTAACTATTACCATTTCCAAACAGGTTAAGTTGGTTTATTAATGAAATCGTTTCACTTGAAATGTGTTAAATTTTACCCAAACACAATAGGAGACATAATGTGTGTAAACAGAATACTGAACTTGGACACATAGGATCCTGGAACATAGGACACTGGGAGCACAGGGCCTTGGGAAAAAAGGACCATGGGGAAATAGGATGTTGGAAACATAAGACCTAGGAAATATATGACCCTGGGAGCATAGGACCTTGGGAGCATAGGACTCTGGGAACCCAGTACCCTGGGAACATGGAACCCTGAGAACATAGGACCTTGGGAATATAGGACCCTGAGAATATAAAACCTTGGGAACATAGGACATTGGGAAAGTAGGACCTTGGAAACATATGACTCTGGGAACATAGTATCCTGCGAACATGGGACCCTGAGAACATAGGGTTCTAGCAACATAGGACCTTGGGAACATAGGAGCCTGGGAAAATAGAACCTTGGGAACACAGGACTCTGGAAACAAAATACTTTGGTAACATAGGACCTGGGGAAAAGGGCATGGGAACGTAGAACCCTGGGAACATAGGTCCTTAGGAATAAAGGGCCCTGGGAAAATAGGACCTTAGGAAAACAGAGCCCTGGAAACATATGATCTTGGGAACATAGAACTCTGAAAACATAGTACCCTGGGAACATGGGACCCTGAGGACATAAAAACATAGGACCCTGGGAGAATAGGACCTTGAGAAAACAGAACCCCTGGGAACATAGGACCTTGGGAACACAGGACCCTGGAAACAAAAGACCTTGGCAACATAGGACATGGGAAAGAAAGACCCTGGGAACATAGACTCACAAGTCAGTCTTTAGATGCTTTGCTTAACTAAAGAGTGATGACTTTCTCCCTGATTTTGTGTTTAAATGGGCGGATACAATTTCAGAGTTTAAAAAAACTCCCCACGTTGCAGAGCCAATAGTAAATCTGCAGGGCGGTCCTTTGGTGGCTCGCTGAACTCTTGTGCTTATAAACATAGTCCCACTAGAAACACGTGTAGCGGTACAAAATGGCTCAGCCGTGCTCGCAGAAAACGCCGTCAAAGTTAGTGGATGTTTGTCGCGTTTGCGGCGACACATTCTCCCCAACTAAAAGAAACAAACATAATCCTTTACAAGGCCATGACTCATCCCTCCGGCCGGCCTATAGAGGGAATCACCTTGTTGTTTACAAATACTTCCGGGTAGAACACTGGCAGAGCTTTTAGCTCTGCCATCTTTAAGGCCGTCTCATGTCTCTTATTCCTGACAGTAAGGAGTTAGCGTTAGGAGTTAGGAGGGATCTGTTAGGTGCGATGAGTAAGGTAACACGAGAGGTTCCTCACAGGAAGTCTTTTTCAGCTTGAGGCCATGACGTATTAATACCCGCCCCCTACATCTGGCTCATTTGAACGAGATAGCGGAGAAACAGCGCAAGTGTACTCGTTACATGCATTCTTTGCAATGAAATGCTGTAATTCACATGCCTACGTGACTACAAAGAGTAACGTTAATGATATTTCCTGCAAGTCTTCATGTTGTAATTAAGTTTATTTCATTCACAACCCGTTGCGGTGTTCAGCGGACTGTCGGTGATGTGTGGCTGTTAAATGTGCAGCTGCTCGAGTGATATAACACCACGCACACACACACATACACAAACACATTTGCCCATCATTAATTGTCCTGCATGTCATGTGAGTGGAATAATGTTTAATAGGCTGTAGGTAATATTAATATTAATTAATATTATTACTTTCATTAATGTTGTTGTAAGCTACTGTCATTACCATCTGTCCTGCATCTCTCTCTGTCTCTCTCTCTCTCTGTCTCTGTCTCTCTTTCTGTCTGTCTCTCTCTCTGTCTCTGTCTCTCTCTCTGTCTCTCTTTCTGTCTCATTGTGTCATACGGATTACTGTTAATTTATTATGTTGATCTGTTCTGTATGACATCTATTGCACGTCTGTCTGTCCTGGAAGAGGGATCCCTCCTCGTGCTCTTCCTGAGGTTTCTACCGTTTTTTTTCCCTCATTAAAGGGGTTTTTTGCGGAGTTTTTCCTGATCAGCTGTGAGGGTCCTAAGGGCAGAGGGATGTTGTATGCTGTAAAGCCCTGTGAGGCAAATTGTGATTTGTGATATTGGGCTTGGGGGGGGCGGTTACGGCTTTGATCAGCGAATAGGCCTATAATGTGACTTGGGATGTACGCCAAACGCTGGCTTCGTTATGCAGCAGATCCAGCTGTGCCGCCCATAGGTGCCGCCGCCGTCAGAATAGGACGTCGCTTTATGTGACGCTTCAGAGTAAGGCCGTCTCATGTCTCCTATCAGCAATCCTCGCTCCTCACTCCTAACTCCTGACTCCTTAAATGTTTTCTTAAGTGGGAGGGACTAAACAGTTAGGTAAGGTGGCTAGGTTAGGTGGTTAGCAGTAATTTTAAGGGACTTGGGACGTACCCTATAAACACAATGATTGAACAAACATTAATATTTCTGTGTGCACGTTTAGCTGGGCTAACCGTTAGCTGTTAGCCCTGTTAGCCGTTAGCGGTGTCTGTAATAGGTAATAACTCAATATACGGTCCGTGAAAAAAATATCTTATCCAGCGGATATCTTAGTTACAACATGATTAAGCTAGCAAAGCAGTTTTGTGTTGCTATGTGTGGTATTTAGTCAGGTTTGGGAAATCACGATGTCTAGAAAGCATCAGTGGCTGCAGCTGACAGGGACAGCGAACAGCAGCAGCAAAGCTAACATCAGGACGTCATCTGTTAAAAGCCTCCCGTTGTCGGATACGACGTGAAACTACTCCAGTTAGCTCAATAATGTTGTACCTAAGACATCTGCTGGAAAAAATATATTCTTCACGGATGAGCACATGTTTGATAAAACGGAGTTTAATCTCTCGGCATCCATTTTCAAGCTCTCTTTGTGTTTCTTTCCTTGCGGACGAGAAAAGGGGGAGCGCACATTTCCGAGAAGGCGTGTCCTTTTCAAAAATGCAAGAGGCGTTGCTTTGTTGCTGGCCGTTTTCGCCGGTGTGTTAAACACACTTTAGAAAGGAGTGTCCCCAGACTATCAGAAGGTGGAGATCTCTGATTGTCTGGTGGCGAGACTACTGGGAACATAGAACCTTGGAAATATAGAACCCTGAGAACATAGGACCCTTGTAATATAGACCCTTGGAATATAGGACCCTGGGAACAACCCAAATGCATTCCTGTGTTGGGATACCAGGAAAACCTGTCTTGTTCTGGCTTAATGAGAGTGCACTTTTGGGCATTTTTAAAAGGCGTTTGAGAGGGTTATTGAGCCTCCCGAGTTCTGTCTCCACCATAAAATCCTTTAACATATTTTAAAACTACTAACAACTTTATTTTTTCATCCTTGGGATGTAGTTCAACCATATCCTAACCTAACCTTAATTTACAGCCCATCTAATATGACTTCCACTTCTTATTTTAACACCAAGGTGCTCAGCTAGTGCCATTGAAGTGTTAATGGATAAAGTGACTTCACGTAGACAAAGTGTCCTCACTGAAAATGTGTAAAATCCAAACAGGTTCTCAGAAAGCTAGAAGTACAGGAACAGAGTGTCTAGGCACTTAGAGCTGTCTCACTCTCACTCTCTCACTACGCACTCAGTGATGTAATTGAGTGCAACAGATGTCCCACTAGCTGCCAGGTGTGTTATATGTTGAGTAAAGCTCCCACTGAGCAGCACATAATCAATCGGGTTTAGTGGCATATCCTTCAAAGTACACACACGTTCACTTCCACATCACTTCCAGCATTTAGACACACACCTGCTGTGAGTGTGTGTGCGTGGATGTGCATGTGTCTCACCAACTCAAGTCAAAGTGTGCGCTCTTTACATGAGTGCAGCTAAACAACCTGGCTGCGGTGACTTTGTTTAATGCGTTGCTTTAACGCGTGCCGTGTTGTTGACTCACGGTTGCCAGCAGCACTCTCGCAGCACCGACTGTCTTCTCCACCGGTAGGGTAATTGTTTTGACTCAGGTTGTCAGAGGAATGCTGGCTATAGTTTCATGTATGTCTCTGTGTATCCATAATGTATGTGGATTAGTTTCTTCAGTTTGCACTCCAGTAATTAAACGCAATTACTTGCTGCTGATTGCTGATTTGTGGTGACAGATGATGTGTAATCTGCTCCCATAACATCACACGCCTTGCCGTGCAAATCAATGCAGGCACCAGCTGAGGCTGCACTGAATATGTTTTCAAAGCAAACAAAGCCTGGGTCCTTCAGGACCCTTCTGTGTTGCCATACTTCGAGGTGTGCTCGCCATAACCAGCTGATGTCACGTAGGAAGGCTTGTCAGTTTGAACAGGACTCTGAGGCTAAGTGAAGGGTTAAGACAACACATGAAAAAAGAGAAGAGAGACCAAGAGCAGCCCAACATGCTGTTTATATTTGACAGGAGAGCTTGCTATGGGGCTCCTCATCTGTTAGTTTGCCTGACTGAACTGCTGCCTTCGTCTACTAAAATACTAATATGGCGACATACACACATTTAATTTATTCTTTAGAAGAAAAGTATGCCAATGCAATGCATTAGCTGCAGGTTTAAAGTCTTTAAATTTGTTGTGTGTGTCTGTTTGTTTGTATTTTCACATCACATTTTCAAATTTTCTGGCTGTAAGAATATTATCTATTTATTGTATTGTATCTAGACATCAGTTTTCATCAAGACCACATGCAAAAATAAAGCAATTTCAGCTGTATGTATGCTTAAATTACTTGATGGGTAAGGCTGGCTTTGTTTTTATATTTTTCTTACTGTCATCAAATCTTTTTGATTTTTCTAACTAACCCTTTCTGTGTGTGTATCAAAGCCTGGAATATGTTCTTCTTCTGTGCTATAGGGCTCTATTGTTTTCCAAAACTATTTAAAACACATCAATGAGCAACAGTTGCACTTGGTGACATGTTCCTTAATTACCATGAACCCACACGCTGTAGTTTATTTTGACTCAATCCCACATACACTGTCCTGCTGCCACAAATACTCAGTAGAGCACCAAATGTAAAACACGCCCCAACAATTGCATTATTTCCTCCTGTTTGTTTGAGTAAAACTACAGTGACCAGCTGGTTAAGGACATTAATGAGTCATTTTCAATAAATGAAATTATTTATTTGTGAGGTACAGATGAGGTACTAGAACACACTACACAAGAAAAGAGTGACAGATTGTCATGGCTGACATTCATTTTCAGTCCAGGACAGACATTATTGAGCAATATTGGTGTGGTAGTGATGTACGGATCAAGGTTTTTTTTTTTTTAAATCTTTATGAACCCAGCCAACCCCCAGACACGTGTGTTAATCAATCACCCAAACCTGACCCTTAAACCACCAACTGTATCAGACTGTTCTCAGTCCGAACTTGGCAAATACTGATGCTTTGTCAGTGATTTAGATTGTCGGACACCAACAGCAAAATCCACCTTTGTCAGTTTGTAATACAGCTGGACAGAACACTTCGCGGTGTTATGATACATCACAGGTTGACCAGACAGCACCTGTTGTGGCATTATGATACGCAGATAGGCGGTGTCAGTTCGTAGCGCAGTCAGACTGCATCTGTCTTGGTGGTATGATACACCACTGAACACCATCAGTTTGAAACACTACTGGTCAAGGGGTAAGGAGCTAAAAAGGTCGTATAGGGTGGGCAGGAGGAGTGCTGGAACCCCATCCCCAACACAAATCTCGGACCCCCCATTCCTGATCCTATCCATCCTCGTTACTCCCAGAGAGAATCTCAACATCCTCATCCCTGCTGCCTCCAGCTCTGCCTCCTGTCCTTTCCTCAGTGCCACTGTCTCTCAACCAAACGACATTGCTGGTCTCACCACCGTCTTGTACATCTTTCCTTTTAATCTTGCTGGCACTCTTCTATCACACATCACACCTGACACTTTTCTCCACCCGATCCAACCTGCTTGCACACATTTCTTCACCTTTTTTCCACACTCTCTGTTGCTCTGGACTGTTGACCCCAAGTACTTAAAATCCTCCACCTTCTTTATTTCTATTCCCTGTGACCTCACTGTTCCACTTGGGTCCTTCTCATTCACATACATGAATTCTGTCTTGCTACCACTAACCTTCATTCCTCTCCATTCCAGGGCATACCTCCACCTCTCTAGATTTCCCTCTACCTGCTCCCTGCTCTCACTACAGATCACAATGTCATCTGCAAACAGCATAGTCCATGGAGATTCCTGTCTTACCTCATCTGTCAACCTGTCTATCACCATAGCAAACAAGAAGGGGCTCAGAGCTGATCCTTGATGCAGTCCCACTTCCACCTTACTCCTCTGTTACACCCACAGCCCACCTCATCACTGTCCTATAGCTCTCATACATGTTCTGCACCACTCTAACATACTTCTCTGCCACTCCAGACTTCCTCACAATACCACATCTCCTCTCTCGGCATCCTGTCATATGCTTTCTCTAGATCTACAAATACACAATGCAGTTTCCTCTGACCTTCTCTGTACTTCTCCAGCAGTATCCTCAAAGCAAATACTGCATCTGTAGTACTTCATCTTGGCATGAAACCGTACTGCTGGTCACAGATGCTCACTTCTGCTCTTAGTCTAGCTTCCACTACTCTTTCCCATAGCTTTGTTGTATGGCTCATCAACTTTATCCCTCTGTAGTTGCCAAAACTCTGCACGTCTTCCTTGGTCTCAAAAAACGGCACCAGCACACTTGTCCATTCCTCAAGCATCCTTTCACTCCCTCAGACCTTGTTGAAAAAAAAAACTCAAAAATTCTACTGCAACCTCTCCTAGACATTTCCATACCTCCACAGGTACAGTACAGGCCAAAAGTTTGGACACACCTTCTCATTCAATGCGTTTTCTTTATTTTCATGACTATTTACATTGTAGATTCTCACTGAAGGCATCAAAACTATGAATGAACACATGTGGAGTTATGTACTTAACAAAAAAAGGTGAAATAACTGAAAACATGTTTTATATTCTAGTTTCTTCAAAATAGCCACCCTTTGCTCTGATTACTGCTTTGCACACTCTTGGCATTCTCTCCATGAGCTTCAAGAGGTAGTCACCTGAAATGGTTTCCACTTCACAGGTGTGCCTTATCAGGGTTAATTAGTGGAATTTCTTGCTTTATCAATGGGGTTGGGACCATCAGTTGTGTTGTGCAGAAGTCAGGTTAATACACAGCCGACAGCCCTATTGGACAACTGTTAAAATTCATATTATGGCAAGAACCAATCAGCTAACTAAAGAAAAACGAGTGGCCATCATTACTTTAAGAAATGAAGGTCAGTCAGTCCGGAAAATTGCAAAAACTTTAAATGTGTCCCCAAGTGGAGTCGCAAAAACCATCAAGCGCTACAACAAAACTGGCACACATGAGGACCGACCCAGGAAAGGAAGACCAAGAGTCACCTCTGCTTCTGAGGATAAGTTCATCCGAGTCACCAGCCTCAGAAATCGCAAGTTAACAGCAGCTCAGATCAGAGACCAGATGAATGCCACACAGAGTTCTAGCAGCAGACCCATCTCTAGAACAACTGTTAAGAGGAGACTGCGCGAATCAGGCCTTCATGGTCAAATAGCTGCTAGGAAACCACTGCTAAGGAGAGGCAACAAGCAGAAGAGATTTGTTTGGGCCAAGAAACACAAGGAATGGACATTAGACCAGTGGAAATCTGTGCTTTGGTCTGATGAGTCCAAATTTGAGATCTTTGGTTCCAACCGCCGTGTGTTTGTGAGACGCAGAAAAGGTGAACGGATGGATTCCACATGCCTGGTTCCCACTGTGAAGCATGGAGGAGGAGGTGTGATGGTGTGGGGGTGTTTTGCTGGTGACACTGTTGGGGATTTATTCAAAATTGAAGGCACACTGAACCAGCATGGCTACCACAGCATCCTGCAGCGACATGCCATCCCATCCGGTTTGCGTTTAGTTGGACGATCATTTATTTTTCAACAGGACAATGACCCCAAACACACCTCCAGGCTGTGTAAGGGCTATTTGACCAAGAAGGAGAGTGATGGAGTGCTGCGGCAGATGACCTGGCCTCCACAGTCACCGGACCTGAACCCAATCCAGATGGTTTGGGGTGAGCTGGACCGCAGAGTGAAGGCAAAGGCAAAGTGCTAAACACCTCTGGGAACTTCTTCAAGACTGTTGGAAAACCATTTCAGGTGACTACCTCTTGAAGCTCATGGAGAGAATGCCAAGAGTGTGCAAAGCAGTAATCAGAGCAAAGGGTGGCTATTTTGAAGAAACTAGAATATAAAACATGTTTTCAGTTATTTCACCTTTTTTTGTTAAGTACATAACTCCACATGTGTTCATTCATAGTTTTGATGCCTTCAGTGAGAATCTACAATGTAAATAGTCATGAAAATAAAGAAAACGCATTGAATGAGAAGGTGTGTCCAAACTTTTGGCCTGTACTGTATATCATCAGGAACAACTGCCTCTCCACTTGTTATCCTCTTCAGTGCCCGCCTCACTTCATCCTTACTAATCTTTGCTTCTTCCTGCTCCACAATGGTCACCTCTTTTACGCTTTGTTCTCATTTTCCTCATTCACCAACTCTTCAAAGTACTCTTCTATCTTCCCATCACACTTGTGGCACCTGTCAATACATTCCCATCTCTATCCATAATCACCCTAACCTGCTGCGTGTCCTTCCCATCTCTATCTCTCTGCCTCGCCAACCTGTTTAAATCAGTCTCTCCCTCCTCACTGTCCAACCTATCATACAAGTCATCGTATGCCCTTTGTTTGGCCTTTGCCACCTCTACCTTCACCTTACGCTGAATCTCCCTGTACTCCTGTCTACTTTCTTCAGTCCACTCAGTGTCTCACTTCTTCTTAGCTAACCTCTTTCTCTGTATACACTCCTGCACTTCCTCATTCCACCACCAGGTCTTCTTATCTCCTTTCCTTTCAGATGACACAGTAAGTACTCTCCTACCTGTCTCTCTGATAACATTAGCTGTAGTTGTCCAGTCAATTGGGAGCACCTCCTGGCCACCCAGAGCCTGTCTCAACTCCTCCCTGAAAACCACACAACCCTCTTCCTATTTCAGCTTCCACCTCTTCGCCCTCTGCTTTACTTTTGTCCACTTCATCTTCCTCACCACCAGAGTCATTCTACACACCACCATCCTATGCTGTCTGGCTACACTCTCACCTACCACGACTTTGCAGTCACTGATCTCCTTCAGATTACATTGTCTATACAAGATGTAGTCCCCCTGTGTGCTGCTACCTCTGCTCTTATAGGTCACCCTATGTTCCTGCCTCTTCTGGAAGAAAGTATTCACTACAGCTATTTCCATCCTTTTTGCAAAGTCTACCACCATCTGTCCTTCTGTGTTCCTATCCTGGATACCAAACCTGCCCATCACTTCCTCATCACCTCTGTTTCCTGCCCTGACATGTCCATTGAAGTCTGCACCAATCACCACTCTCTCACCTCTTGGGATATTTTGCATTACTTGATCTGACTCACTCCAGAATTTCTCCTTCTCTTCTAACTCACATCCTACCTGTGGGGCATAACCACTAACAACATTGAAGATCATGCCTTCAATTTCTAGCTTCAGACTCATCACCCTATCTGACACTCCTTTCACCTCCAGAACATTCCTAACAAACGCCTCCTTCAGGATAACTCCTACTCCACTTTTCATCCCATCCACACCATCATCAAACATCTTGAACCCTGCTCCTATTCTTCTAGCCTTGCTACCTTTCCACCTGGTCTCCTGAACGCACAGTATATCCACATTCCTCCTCTGCATCATGTCAGCCAACTCTCAGGCTTTCCGTGTCATAGTCCCAACATTCAAAGTCCCTACTTTCAGTTCTAGACTCTTGCCTTTCCTCTCCTCTCTCTGTCTACGGACATGCCTTCCTCCTCTCCTTTTTCAACTAACAGTAGTCCAATTTCCACTGGCACCCCGTAGATCAACAACACTGGTGGCAGTTTTTGTTAACCCGGGCCTCGACCGATCCAGTATGGAAGTCATATTTGTGATTCGCATGTTTGATTTGGCATATGTTTTACATCGGATGCCCTTCCTGACACAACCCTCTGCATTTTTCCGGGCTTGGGACTGGCCCAATGAGAACACTGGCTTGTGCCCCTTGGGGCTGTATTGGTTTCTTTACGTGACATAACAGAAGTAAATATTTAATGGATTCAGAGTGGACAGAGAGATGCTTGCTGTTAAGACACAGAGTATGGCCTACATATTCTCAGAGGGGAATAATTTTACCAGACATTATGACCGGAGAGATTTAAATGTGTCAGGCTTTAATAGATTTTCCTGGTGAAAAACCAGAGAACAGAAACCCAGCAGGCTTGCTGTGTGTGTTTGAGAGACACAGAGGGGAAGAGAAGGTGGAGATTGGACTGTTGTTTCTGTAAGTTATCAATAACTTCCTCAGAATGCTGCTTTGTCACTCAACAATCTGCCCACCCAAAATGTACAATATTCCTTAACAAGCTTACCCAAACCACTTCACCCGCAGGTTGTGGGTCAACACTATTGTGCATTCTTACTCAATCCAGTTTTAAACACACTAATTCACCCTAGCTTTAATAAAGTAACCTGCCTTAAATTCTACTCCTAACCTCTACTCCTTGATTAAATTCAGCATAGATCATGTCTGATAAAAATTCATACAACTGACATAACTTTTAATACCTGATAATTAGGTGTACTGAACTTAGATTTTTGGTCATGGAACACGTTCTCTGTCATATAGGAAAGTTTTATTTGGAAAAACCTCATATCTGAGGTCAAACATAAAGATATAGGAGTGCTGCTGTGCTCAGGTGATTCCCTTTTCAATAATCTCTGCCTTTCTTTCCTCTTCTGGTCTCCCTGACCTTATATCTCCACACGACATCCTCCCAAAGTCCACAGCATTAAATTCAACAATAAGAGCTAATAAATTCACAGATCTATGGAAAAATGATCAAAATGATTCCCTTCAGTTTTGTGTTCAAGGGGCACGATGTAATCAGATTTCCAGGGGCTGTGTGTTTTAGCTGCTGCTTCTCAGTGGCTGTAAATATTAACTTCTGGAGCTTTCTTGGGAGAGGGGACGATCAAGGAAGGTACTTCTGGGAATTCCCAGTGTTAGAATGTGCAGCACTTTATTGTTTGGAGATGTGTAGGGTTCCATAGAGGATTATATGAGTTAGTTTCAAGGCTGCCTCTTCATGTGAAAAGTCCTTCTGTGACACCCAGAGGGATTCATTCATGTATTATGCTGAAATTGCAAGGCAAGGCTGACAATATTCAGCTCTATACAGCTCATGATGAGTGCATATATGTGAAGGTTCTGAATTGAAATAAATAACAGGGTTTGATAAAGAGCACTCCTCTGCGACAACTTAAACCACAAAAGCTTCCATGCATTTGCCTGATGAGGTATTGTCAGTTTAAGTTAATTTCACCAGCTAGCTAAAATACAAAGTAAAACCATTAACTGTCATTTGGTAAATGTCAGAGGTGGGACCAAGTCATTGTTTGCAACTTAGAATTTAATATCAAGTCTTTGCACTCAAATCCCGAGCCAAGTCCCAAGTCTCAACTAGCAAGTATCAAGTCAACTCCAAAGTCATAAACTTTAAGTTGGGAGTCCTAAACAAGTTATAAAGCTCTCTTCACCATATGTAATTCCATTTTGATAACAGAGTAATAATATATTGAATTTACTAAAATAATGAATGCTTATTAGAATTTGTATGAAGATGTTGTGTCTCCGTCTGTAATTTTGACCTGTTTTGCACACTGCAATTTGTTTTTTTGTTGACCAACCCATAATTCTTTGTACACAAACAAAATTATTCTTGGTATCTTTTTCCAACTGGCGCTCACCAATATAACGTTAGTTCTTCATGGCTCTCCCCTGCAACCTGATTGGATACTGTCAGATTGGTTCAAACAAAGCAGATGTGTTGACTAATGTTCAGGAAATGAAGGGAACTGAATCGATTCATGGCATTGATTCATGTCTGAATGAAGTTCAAGTCATGTGACTCGTGATTTGACCGCCAAAGAGGGTTTATCACAGAAAGGAATGCCACAGTTTGGAGCTTCAATATTTAATAAGACAAGCCAACAGAGTGGTGAGCTAGTCAGACAACACTAGCAACAAGCAAGCAATAGCGACATATTCTCAAAGTTTTCTAATAGTGATGCATGGTCAGTGGCCCTGCACGTCAAACTATGATGCTATAGGTACCCCTTAGGCATCAGATTTGGATGCTCACGGATGACATGCCATTTTACACTCTTTACATGCAGTCATTTAAAAAAAAAATAAATTTCCATGTTTAAAAGGACATCTACAATTTCCACTTGTTAAATAATCTTGTTTCACAATAAACATGTAGGTTTCCTTTATTTTCAGGTTTAGTTCTGTAGGTTTAGGCAACAAAGGCATGTGGTTAGGTTTAGAAAAAATAAAATGGTTTGGCATAAAATAAGTATGTTTGTTACTAACGTAATGTCATGTGACATATGTCACTAGACACTAGACATACTAGCATACCATGCTATGTCATTATATTATAGATAACTTGATGACTTTGGGTTTTACATGTGACACAAATAGTAGTCTCCTGTGTGAAAATGTGTCTGACCCATCCACAACCCTGCTTACTCACCCTATGCAGACTCTCTATGGCATGGCAGTTGCTTTGATCATCAAAAAATGGCACAACCCAGTGCGTCTCTTACCAATGCTAAAGGTACTTTAGTGCGTCGTTATCTGATTCCGAGGGCCACTGCCCAAGAAAGTGAGACTGGGTTGTGAAAGCTGTCCTTGTAAGGCATTTTACAGCCCTGAACAGTCTAGCTGGACATGAGTTGAGTACTGACCAACAGCTAAAGCAGGCAGATAGTATTAAGTCAGAATCCCTCATGTGAAGCACATAACATCAATATTTGAGATGAGTTTAATTGGGACCTCTGGAGCACCCAGAGATGAAAGCTGGAGCAGAAGCTTCCTGTTGGCCTGTGACATGGTAATGTAACATTAGCTCAGCAGCCAGCGTAAACACAGGATCATTTAGATAATACATGCTGATCAGTTATCAGACAGGACTTACCTGCAGCCTTCAATAAATATAATGATAATGTAAGGATTTTCTTTTATATAGACAACCACTTGGGATTCATTTTCTCAACTTTGACCTTCGGTTCTATTGGTTATGAAGACACTGTCATCACCAATGTATTGCTGAGATCTCAGAGCATAGGGGCTTCACTAAAAATGGGTCCAATGGGGCAATATGTGCCAGGTGATGAGACGGGGTTATCAAATGTCTATGTATTGGTAGGGGGAAAAACAATTAATCTGTAAAATTATAGGGACTACAAGCAGAGCCAAAACAATCAAAAAGCACACAAAATTACCTCAAAGAGACAAAAAAAGACTAAAAAGAGTCACAAAACCAATTAAAAATCACACAAAATTATTTCAAACAGACACAAAACGACTACAAAGAGATGCAAGACAACAACAAAAGAGGCAAAACCACCACAAAGTCTGTGTGTCTTGCTCCTATGTAGGAGAGGTGGTGGGGCCTTTTGCATATCTGTGCTCAGGGGCACATTGTCTCATAATCCACCCATGAATATAATATGTCTACAATCAATAATAATCATACAGTTTAAACATTCTTCAATAGCATTCACTGGGTTTAGTTTAGTTTTCCTCAGTATTGTTACCTCCCATGTAGAGGTGGAACACACTCCATATATTCAAGGCCCCATGTGATCCGCTCCCAGAATACCCTGACTCAAACACTGCAATAATGTTAGATGGAAAACATAATGTAGTAAAGGAGGTGCTGGCAGCTAGAGCACCAGGTGTGGCATTCAGTTACAGGTAACCTCAACCCCAAGGGATGATGGGATCCCTTAGCCACGTGACCCCACACCCTCCCACCCCTTCCCCATGTGTTTATGTGCACGCTGATGCAACACGCTGCAAACGCTGATGCCAACTTGCGCTTGGACGCCCAAAAACACATCTTCAGGGATATTTAGAAAGGTGGTTGTGTAAGGAAAGGGAGGCGGCTAGTGTGTGTTGTGTGTGGGGAGGGGTGGTGGGGCTGGGTGGGGCGTAAGTGAGAGAGTGAAGGAAGGGAAGCTCAGGGATCAGAAGTGATTATGTCTGGTGTTATCAGGCCTGCGAGCTGCCTTGCCAAAGCTTACATCATGGTCTTAATGATGGCGAGGAGGAGTGCAGGAGAGTGTGTGTGTTTGTGTGTACGTGAGAGTGTCTCCCTTTGTGGAGTAAATCTGTCTCTCTATCACAAAGTGAAGGCAGAGAGTTGAAAGGTGCAAGCAGTGCGAGAGAGAGAGCCGCTCACACCACGCATCTGACAGCATCTGATGGAAACTGCACGGCAGATGTAGTGTGTGAGTGTGTGACATCAACGCTACATGCATGAACACGCAAACCTGCATCTATGAGGAAATGTTGTGATTGCAGTCGCCGTCTGGCTGCTGCCATAATGAAGGCAATCAGGCAGCGAAAGATAAATATGCAGTCAACAGAAAATATGGAAATTATCAGAAGTGATGTACAGTAGTTTTGCTGATGGGCTGCAGTTGGAAATGTGTGTGCAATTACATCCACATGTGTGTATTTGCATTATGTCTGAAATTTGTTCTGTGTTATTTTAGATTGATACATATTTGTTTTATGACTCCAACTGTATTTTTGTGCTGCTGCCTGTCTTGGCCAGGACACTCTTAAAAAAGAGTGTATTACCCCACTGATCATTCAGTATGTGCGTGGAAATGTTCTTACATTGATCACAAAATAAGTATGCATGCAAAATGACTGTGTGATTCATGACACGTAAGCACCGGCTGATTTAATTCTTACCACATTACATATGTTAGTGAATCAAATCAATTCTAAACTTACAGGTGCGTGCCTGCTTTTTGCAATCAGCATACTGCTACACCCCCATTTCTCTAAATAAAGACATACGTTTGCCTTAAGGTGTATCATGGTGAAAGTGGTGAAGTTGTTTCCACGCACATACAGTTTTAGTGAACATCCTGGAAGTCAAAAACAGCTGATAACCCATTCGTCACTCTCTTCAAACATGTTATGACGGTCTCTGAAGATGCGCTGTCTCCCGAAGGCACAGGCTGCAATATCTACGAGTAAATTAAGATACAATCCGCACCTGCTTGGAGGCAAATCTGAATCTTTAATATCCTTTATATATGCACTAGGGCTGTCAACGAATATTCTAAATTCGAATTTAAATTTGAATTTGAAAAAAAATGGACCTTAGAATGTGAAAATTGATATTCGATTGTGGAGAAAAAAAACCACCACCGCAGCTGTCCTCTTTGCGAGTGGGCGTTGGCCTGGGCCGCTGCACTGAACGCACTGCATAGGCCACACCGCCCGTGTAAGTGCTGCGAAGCGCAGTGCACCGAAATTCTCGCGCGAGCCGGAGCACTTCCGTTCACATCAGACGCGCATTTCTCCACGCTGGTCAACAAGCGGTTCTGCTCCCAGCTGTTGTCTCTGTCACCCGGCTGAAAAGAAACTGACTTCGCTTCTCGGCGCTTCAAGGCTATTCGCAGCACTTCCGCGGGCGGTGTGGCCTGATGGGTCAGATGGGGGGGCGAGCGAGAAGTCCGTGAGCGAGAGGTCCGCGGTCGTTTATAACGTAGTGTTATAGATAATTGTTTTATGTGTTTTAATGTGTAGGTATGTAAATGTTTTCAAAGACGTTTATGTTGAAATAAAAATACCTACAAGTAGTTATGTTTCCTTGTATTAATACATACACAAGTATGTTTCCTTGTATTAGTTTGCTCTCTTGTGGACATAATGCAAAAAAAAAATAATTCAAATGGTTTGAACCTATGAGTTATTTTTAGAAGGAATATTCGAACGTCATTTTTGAGCAATTTTGACAGCCCTAATATGCACTAGGAGTAGCTGATCATTATCGGTCAAGGAAGTAAAATCAAAAAAACTAGTATTACCACCCTGCGGTTTTATGCCTTCGTGCATCAGTCAAGTTTCTCTTACAGTTTTCATCCATGTCTGTGAAAACATGGATGCTTCACACCCATTGTCCCCCCGACAGCAAATAAGATCTATATAATAAGCATAGTTTCAAGGTTGGCTCCCAAGATTAGTGTCACTAATTCAGTAACTAATCAAATGGCTCACCTTCTGCTCCTGAGATAGGACGCTTTTATGCACACAACTATGATGTCACAGTGAAGTTGACCTTTGACCTTTTGGATATAAAATGTCTTTATTATTTTATCTTATTACTCGGCTCTATTAAATGCTGTATTCTGATTGGTCAGTCAGTGCATTCAGCGGTCTGATATTACACAGTTGCTATGTAGCCCAGCGTTGCCAGGGACGCTGCCCTGCAACACTCCAGCTGTCAAACAACCGAGGGAAAAGACAAACAGAAATGGCTGATTTTAACATTTCTTTTAATTTATTTGGAGAATAGCTACAAGGATTTTGAGGAATGGGATGCCGCTGAAGAAAAAGAAATGGAGAAGGGAAGAAAAAAATTAAGCGAAAAACGGCACAAGGAACTGACACCTGAAGAGCTTCAAGTGATAGAGGAGGAGAAAGATGAGATAAATACGAAAAAGACAACAAAATGGACTACTGTACTATACTGTAGGCTACTATACTACTACTACTATACTGACAAACTTTCTCTGCCAAAAACAAAAGAACACGGATTTGAATACACACTCGGCAGTCATGCTTAATGACATTTTACGCGAGTTTTATGCCTCGGTTCAGTCCACTAAGCCTGGGTGAGTACAAAACTTTCACCAAAAGTTGTCGAATCCGGTCGGTTTTAATGCACTTCGCGGAGGCAGACAACATTATTTATTTAACTGATAATTAGCCGTTTAATAAGCGTCAGGGTTCTATTCCCCTGTCGGGAGTTATTTTCCCAGTATTCACCGGCTCATTATACATTATCCCTTACCTAACAGACATTTGTGTGAAGTTTTGTCATAGTTAGCATATGAATTCTTGAGTTATGGCCAAAAACATATTTTGTTAGGTCAAACTGACCTTGGCCTTTGACCTTCGACCACAAAATTTTAATCCGTTCATTGTTGAGTTCAAGGGAACATTTGTGCAAAATTTGATGAAATTCCCTCAAGATATTCTCTCTAAATATTGAGGATGCAAGGTCACAGCAACCTTGACCTTTGACCATGATCGCTAAAGGCTGATCTTGACCCTTGACTACTGAAATCCAAGTGGTTCATTGTTGACTTCAAGGGAACATTTGTGCCAAATTTGATGAAATTCCCTCAAGATATTCTTTGAATATTGAGTTCACAAGAATGAGATGGATGCAAGGTCACAGCAACCTTGACCTTTGACCATGATCACTAAAATCTAGTCAATACATCCTCAAGTCCAAGTGGACATTTGTGCCAAATTTGAAGAAATTCCCTTGGGGCATTTTTGAGATATTGTTTTTACAAGAATGGGAAGGACGTACGTACGTACGCACAGACGCACAGATGGACGCATTGAAGGATGGACAACCCGAAAACATAATCCTCAGGCCACGGCTATCTCTGGCTTGGAGGCATAAAAAAGCTACGACTGGGACACTGTTTCCAGAGTTGAATATTTTAACTAAGACAATAATCGATGAAGATTAAAGGCTGACAGTTTAAAACACTGTTGTCCATTGTAGCTTTTTTTTGTCTTTTTGAGTGTGGTTGTAATATACACTGCTCAAAAAAATAAAGGGAACACTTAAACAACACAATGTAACTCCAAGTCAATCACACTTCTGTGAAATCAAACTGTCCACTTAAGAAGCAACACTGATTGACAATCAATTTCACATGCTGTTGTGCAAATGGAATAGACAACAGGTGGAAATTATAGGCAATTAGCAAGACACCCCCAATAAAGGAGTGGTTCTGCAGGTGGTGACCACAGACCACTTCTCAGTTCCTATGCTTTCTGGCTGATGTTTTGGTCACTTTTGAATGCTGGCGGTGCTTTCACTCTAGTGGTAGCATGAGACGGAGTCTACAACCCACACAAGTGGCTCAGGTAGTGCAGCTCATCCAGGATGGCACATCAGTGCGAGCTGTGGCAAGAAGGTTTGCTGTGTCTGTCAGCGTAGTGTCCAGAGCATGGAGGCGCTACCAGGAGACAGGCCAGTACATCAGGAGACGTGGAGGAGGCCGTAGGAGGGCAACAACCCAGCAGCAGGACCGCTACCTCCGCCTTTGTGCAAGGAGGAACAGGAGGAGCACTGCCAGAGCCCTGCAAAATGACCTCCAGCAGGCCACAAATGTGCATGTGTCTGCTAAAACGGTCAGAAACAGACTCCATGAGGGTGGTATGAGGGCCCGACGTCCACAGGTGGAGGTTGTGCTTACAGCCCAACACCGTGCAGGACGTTTGGCATTTGCCAGAGAACACCAAGATTGGCAAATTCGCCACTGGCGCCCTGTGCTCTTCACAGATGAAAGCAGGTTCACACTGAGCACATGTGACAGATGTGACAGAGTCTGGAGACGCCGCGGAGAACGTTCTGCTGCCTGCAACATCCTCCAGCATGACCGGTTTGGCAGTGGGTCAGTAATGGTATGGGGTGGCATTTCTTTGGGGCGCCGCACAGCCCTCCATGTGCTCACCAGAGGCAGCCTGACTGCCATTAGGTACAGAGATGAGATCCTCAGACCCATTGTGAGACCATATGCTGGTGCGGTTGGCCCTGGGTTCCTCCTAATGCAAGACAATGCTAGACCTCATGTGGCTGGAGTGTGTCAGCACTTCCTGCAAGACGAAGGCATTGATGCTATGGACTGGCCCGCCCGTTCCCCAGACCTGAATCCAATTGAGCACATCTGGGACATCATGTCTCGCTCCATCCACCAACGCCACGTTGCACCACAGACTGTCCAGGAGTTGGCGGATGCTTTAGTCCAAGTCTGGGAGGAGATCCCTCAGGAGACCATCCGCCACCTCATCAGGAGCATGCCCAGGCGTTGTAGGGAGGTCATACAGGCACGTGGAGGCCACACACACTACTGAGCCTCATTTTGACTTGTTTTAAGGACATTACATCAAAGTTGGATCAGCCTGTAGTGTGTTTTTCCACTTTAATTTTGAGTGTGACTCCAAATCCAGACCTCCATGGGTTAATAAATTTGATTTCCATTGATAATTTTTGTGTGATTTTGTTGTCAGCACATTCAACTATGTAAAGAACAAAGTATTTAATAAGAATTTTTCATTCATTCAGATCTGGGATGTGTTATTTTAGTGTTCCCTTTATTTTTTTGAGCAGTGTACTATGCAAAATGTTCATTACATTAGTTTGTTTGTGAATGAGGCCGCAGGGTTTGACATTATCTACTTCCCAATTGCGCAGGGCCCCAAGAAGTTATTCGGTGGCCACAAAATATCACAGGTAGGTGGCCCCTTTGTACCTGCTGAGTTTTATCAAGTCTCGGGGGGCAGTAGGTCAGTCCATAGGGATTTGGCTTGGGAACCAGAGGGTCACTGGCTCAAGTCCCCGTACAGACCAAATATGGGCGCCTGTCCAAGGTATGCTACCAGTAGTGACAAGGACACTAGCAGAACACAGAACTAGAGAAGAGTCAGTCAGGAAGGATAAGGAGAGAGAACTGTCTGTGGCCACCACATGTAAAACCATTCCCTTTTTGGGTGTTGTCTTGCTGTTTTATCTCCATTGTACCTGACTTGGTGTTCGATCTGCGATGATGAAGAATTCCCTTCGTTTTTTGAGCAGTGTATTTGTAACTATCCTTGAGGCCCAGTGAGTCTTTAACTCCTGGTTAAATGAAAGTTGAGAAATGTTTTCACCTTTTCTTTGCCTTTTTCAGATAACATTTGATGAACTTCTCTAGGATCATTTCAAGTTACTCATTTCATACCAATATTACTGTTAGATAAAGCACAGACTTGTGTCTGCTGGAGGCTGAGGCAATTGTAACATTAGCACAACGGTTTAAAGAGAGTTGTGACCCTAATGATCCCAACCTCTAGGTTTGAGTGAAGAATTTTTCATCTAAACTTACAAATGTTGACATTTTTTGCAAAGGTTTTTAAGCTTCTCAATGTGCTGCAGCAACTCAGCTAATTGCTACTTGACCTGAAATCTAACTTAAATCAAGGGCCAAGGCAAAAGTGGAGATATATGTTTTTCACTGATTTCAATAAATCGTTTTAAAATGAAGTATATGAACATCTACGTATATATGATTGTGTAATCGTCCATTATTTTTATGGTCATTGCTGCTTGCACTGTAACAGCATTGTTCAAAAATGTTACCAAGGTGATTGGATGTAATATCAGGTAATGAACAAACAAACAAAAGCGTGTGTATGCGTATGTGTGTGACTCACAGCTGCTTGGGCTGCAGGCTGTGTGTCTATTGCAGAGAGATCTGCTGTTTAATTACCTCCAGCAGAAGCACTGGAACATAATTACTTTGTGTTTTAGTGTTTTCCTGCATGATTTGGTTCGCTGGCATTTCTGCAGCCGTGCGCCCCTTCCAACATGATGAATGTGACAGGTGAGGTGGAGGCCACTTCTGCTGCCGCTGCTGCTGCCTCTATTTCTGCCTGGGTGGATGGGGATGGATGGATAGGTGGATGCAGACAGTGATGCAGGCATGGAGCTCATCAGGGAAAACTGAACAATAGATTGTGAATTCAGCTGGGTAATCTGGGGGGATTTGGGATCCCATTTTTTTCTTGTGCTTTGTTGTGTTTGCACAGTGCAGCCAAGAGGCCTGCATTGAAAGGAACCCTGGGAGTGTGGGAGGATGGCTTTAGCTGCAAGATGTCGATTCTGCTTCGACCGATATTTTTTTTTTGTGTGTTTTTTTTTTTTTTATTCGCCTGCACTTTTCAGCATTTTGCTTGGTTATCATTCTCTCCATTTAAAGGCTCATGGCATATTCAATACATATTATTTGCTGTTATCTATAGAATAAATTAATCAATTAGATTTTTTTTGCGTGTACATCCTCCACCCTTTTTTTAACACTACAAAAGTAGAAATAGAAAAAGACAAGTGTCAGTGTTGCAGGGACAGAAGAACCATGGTGATGGGACATTCTGAGTCTACCCCCTTTCCAGACTGCAAGCGTATCAGACATGTTTTTCACTTGCATGTCTCACAGGCTGTCATTTTAATCTATGCAGCTGTCTGCACCAGCTCCGTGCAGGCTCACATCTCAGGGATGTAACCACAACCTGAAGCATTCATTTAGGCTTCAAGTCTATTTTTTTTACAATACATGCATAAATGCAAAGTTTATGCCCAACAGGGGCGTAAATATAGAGAGTGTAGGCAGTGCCATTGCAGTGGGGCTCCTGGGTTAGAGGGGCCTGTAGAGAGAGTGGGCCCTTGCAAGTGATTCAGTTTGCCACTTTGAAAATATACCTGTGTTCAAAGGTAAATTAATAAAAAGGAATATTATTAATTCAGAAACAGTGCCATTTGCTATATATGTCCTCTAAAAGGCAAACCCATCTGTGTCATGGTTTATTTTTATTTTTTTAAATTGTCAGATACTATCTAAAACAAAATCATGTGCTTTTTATATTTAAGCTTTAAAATCTATAAATATACTATAAAACAATTCAATTAAATGATTAATTTCTTACTTTCTTTAATATGTTTGTCAGATATGCAATGATGGATGCTGGGTAATATGTATGTTGATGTTGTCCAATGTCAAGTCTCTATTTGTGTTAAGACAGCACATGCATGATAGCATGCATCATAATAGCGTGCACTTGGGCCTAGTAACTTCCTCATGCCACTTACGCCCGATAGAAAGGAACTAAATTAATGTATGTATCTCCATTTTTGCAACTTAGGCGGAGCAGAGTGTGCCGTTTCTGGACAGAGCCAGAGAGCATCACACTCTGCTCCAGTTTATAATCCCACAGACTCCCTTCACTTTTGCCCAGCAGCTGGAAAGCAATGCATGAGAACTTCTTGGGTACTGAGGAGCTACAGTGTGTATTCATGGTCAAACTGTAACATAGAGTGTACATTTCCTACCACTAGACAAGATCACTGTTTACCTCTACTCTGATAGCCAATAGCTGTCTGGCCTGGCACGGCACAGCCAACATCACTCTTTGTCTCTTGCTCAACAACACTCTTACTCTACTCTTATAACACAATCATATGCATCAGTGTTGATGGAAAAAATACATGAAGATAGTCACACATATCAAAGGAAAACTGCAAAGTGCAAAGACATTTTGTCTGCTCCTTTGCTGCTGGATGCTTTGAAATTCGCAGACAGGACAGAACAGTATAGACAATTGCTTCATTGTCAAAATGAACAGTCGTCATGCGAGCACTAATGTTACGTTTGCTGTGTCGACAGGGGGTTAGGGCCTCAGTATGCTTGAAGCATACTAGTGATGCGACAACGTCTAAAGACAGAAGTCTCATATCTGTTCTGAATCTACACCTTCTTAAATAAACAAAAAGCCTTGGACACAGGGACGGACAAGAAAGCAAAGAATTATTTAGGAAAATATTCAATTTTCATTTCAACATTACAAACGGCTGTAGCCTGAAAGTGGTGAAAGATAAAGGCATACTGTAAATGAGAAAACTATTCATCATGACCCAAAGTTTGTGATGGGAGTAAATTAACTCATCTAATTTGCATATTGTTACCTCACTAGGCGGTGGCCATATCTGATTACATAACTCTTAGTAAAACTGTATTTTGAACATATTTACACAGTAGATTTTGTACACAGCAGTCCCTAATCCACCTGTGATCCACTTCCTCATTTCTCAGGTAAACCCAGCCATCATTATCACTGTTTACGGCCCTGCTTTTACCACCCCTTCTGCCTCCAACACGTCCCCTCCTCATCTAATTTCTGCCACCCCGACCACAGTGAGGTAAAGTCTGGTTATTATCGATGTCATGTGCTGCTTTGTGTGGACTGTTGAGGTGCATGCGATGCACAGACGTGCAGACGCACCGTCACTTTCACCACTTGGCGACCAATCGTCATCAGAGGGTAAATATTTCCCGTCAGGATCAGAATCGGCAAGTAACTGACTAAGTACTTCGTCAACATTGAAAATTCCTCCAGGCGTTTTGTGTGTTTTTGCTGTATTTTGTTCTCTATCTGCTGGCCCTCGCCCCACTCTCTCCGTTCACCTGGTATGTTCACTCCGCTCGCTGCGCTCTGCCCCTCCCTCCGTGTTTCAAACTCTTTTTCTCAAACTTTTTGAATAGAAACACACCCACAAATGACATCAGGATTGAAGCTGCACATGTTTGCCACCTAGGAGTACAAAGTAGTAACAAGATTTGGCAGTATATTTGGAGCTATGGTCTGTTTTATTCAGCAGTGCTGCTTGTCACAATATTGCGACTTTGGCGCTTAGCTACTTTCTAACAGCCCAGAGGAAAACAAAATTTAAAGTAAAATCTCTCCTTTGCCCAGCCTCTTTCTCTTAGACATAACTGAGCTCAGTATAACATCAATGACATTTTGACCATTTTGTGTCACTTCTAAAAGGGATAGTGCACCCAAACATGAGTCCTCACATCCCTTGCAGAGATCCCAACTCCACCTAATGGAGGCTGACTGTGCCCCAGATTCAAACGTCCAAAAAAACGCATAATTGAAACCACAAAATATCTCCATGCTGCTCGTCCGTAGTGATCCAAGTGTCCTGAAGCCCCGACATAAAAAGTTGTTTGAAAAAACGTCATTTGAACTCTGTTTTTAGCCTCATTGTAGCCTGTAGCTCTAACTGCCACTCTGTGCACCACGCTCACGTGTGTGCGCTTGCGCGAGACCGTGAGACATGGGCACCGCGCTCATGTGTGTTCACGTGCTTTCGCTGGTTTCACACGCAAGTGTTGTGAGGACTCTGAAACTTCACCTGAGCCTCCATCGGCATATGGGTGAGTAGATAATGGCTGAAACAAAGCTTGACTGGCTTATTGATGAGCCTGCACAATTTGTCTCAGTGGTCAAATTCAAGTCTCGACTTTGTGTATTTCATCTGTTCTCAGCTGAGAAAAATCTGAGCGCAGCAAAAGATCTCCTGGTGATTTATCCTTTTGCTCCTTACGTCTTCTAGGAGTGCATTTAGGGGTCACAGATCTGACTTTAGTCATCTCCAAATAAGAAGCTGATGTACTTCTGATGAGACAAAGACATGACTATTGTGAGCAGCAAAATTTTCTTCTGGGAGGACACAAAGCAGAATGGGATACATTGTAGATGTTGTAGGTATATAAATGGAAACACACTGAACATGCTAACCCACAGTACACAAACCTTCTGGGGGTAATTTTTTTCTGGTGGTGCACTGATGGACGTGGCACAGTGTGGATGAATGAAAAATGTAACAGACACTTTCACTTTCACTTTCAGGTGGTAATGTGTTAAGTGACACTGTAAATGTACTAATATCCTGTTGGTAATGTATTCTATTACTTTGTTACTGATAAAAAGTAATATAGCTTTACCCCAAACACAGGAAGTAACACACTGTATAACAACTTGGCTGACAACAGTCCTTTCAGTCACCAGTGAGGGGGTCAGCACTGCTAAACATTACTGATTCAGTCACAGGTCAGCTTGAGGGTTCAGTGTTTAAGATTTGTTGTACTGAAGACCTCCAGTACAAACACATTTGAAAGAGCATTTAAACCAAACTGAGACCTTTAAATCAAGACTAATGAAATACTCTAAACTTTGGCATCCCTTTAAGGCAGGTGACCCATGCCACCTATTGAGTGGAGCAGGCAAGTCCCCTTGACTTGCTGGTCAATATTTCCTGACCTGCAAGGTAATTCAAGATGAACAAATCAATCCGGCTCTGTACTTTGCATTCTGTTTTGACAGAATTTTGGAATATTTTTCATTAAAAAGCATTAAAAAAGTTTGCACCTTTTAATAACAGGAGCCATCCCGCCCAGTGTCTTCATTTAATATGCAGCAGGCGTTGTTCATTTCTAACGCACACTGTGATGGTCTATGCCCTTTGAATTTAAGAGACCCATATATGGCATTTGTAGTTCTCAGATCTTAACTGGAGTGCGGCGCTTTACTTTCAAGATAAAGAAGAGAGGGCCATCCAGTTCTTGACTTCAGTAGCTCTCTTCAGAGACAGATCGGTCTTGTAAATTGGCACCCTAAGGCTTCTCCCACTGAACCAGCGCAGCCACAGAAGTAGCAGTGTCGTGGGGATCTTGCTGGTGCTCCAGCCTGAGACGACTGGGCCACTCGGTACAGCAGGAAGGCCATCAAAAGTGGCTTTTGCAGCAGGAAGGAACATAAAGACTGGAATCTATACACCAAATCCAAAATGTATTCCCCTTGTCAGCTATAAATGAGGAGAAAGAAGTGCCTCCATGTGCTCTGAATATGAAAGAAAACAGCAATTCCTGTAGCATCCACCACCCTGCCATCCCCAGATGTTAAGAGCCCTCAGGCCACAGTTGATGGGATACAAAAGGAGGAGACCTTTTAGCTTGGTCTATCAGTACCCTGTCAATACTCCTCCCCCTCCTGGAGCGTTGACCCATGACCTCTCAGACAACCAACAGGAGGTGGAGGATTCGGAGGGAGGAACAGGAAGAAAGCGTCTAATTCATCTGAAGAGTGTGAACAGATAGATGGCAGAGAGGCAGGCTGGCTGGCAGCGCTTTTTCACCAAGGTAATGACGCGTGGTGTTTTTCAGTCTGTAAGTGTGTGTGTGCATGCGTGTGTGTGTGTTTCTGGGTTTTGTGATAACACAGGGAAAGGACTCCATGCGGGCATCCACATAAAGGAGGACAGAGGGGGGAAAAGGAGGAGAGAAAGAGTGATGAGGGAGGAGAGGAAATTGAGAATGTGGAGAAAAACAAAACAGGAAGATAGATGTGGAGGAAGTAAAGGATGCGGTGACAAAACGGGTGCAGAGTGAGACTTCAGCTAGTGATGGAGGTGGCAGGAGAGGTGAGCTCAGAGGGAGGTGGAATGTATGGGTATAGATGGAGAGGCTTCTTTACTTCTCGTCCGTCATCAGACCTCCAGCCGGGGCTCCCCCCCCCCCACCGCCTCAGACTGTGCCCCAGGAGAGGTGCTTGGGCATGGGCCACTTACACACTGACAGACCTCATGCCTGGATACTTTATCATCCAGACCAGACAGATCCAGGGGGGGAGCAGACAGGGAGGAATGCTCCCCCCCTCTTCACAGGGAACATGGAGGAGATGCTTCCTCCATCTTTCTTTATTCTCCTAAAGATAGATATTCACATCCTGTAAACTATGACATACTTCATCCAAATGCAATAAAATGTCCATAGTGAAAAATGTGAGATAGTCACATTTTACCCAGTTTGTCTCTAACTTGCCGTCTCATCTACATATATCAAGACACAATACATGTTCTGCATTTCTAAATTAATATGATTTTCTTTGTGACAAGAAAATTGAAGAGCTTGAAATAAGAATAGATGACTTGGAGCAGTACACAAGGATGGACAACCTCGCGATATCTGGACTTGAGACAACCCACCGAACCTATGCACGGATTACAGCAGGTGACAAGGAGCATGAGGATGCACCAAGAGCTGAACTACACACACTTGAGCAGCAAGTCATCAACTTCTTCAACAGCAAAGACATTCCTATAGACAGTCAAAATATAGCTGCTTGCCACACTATACCACAAAGACGAGACAACAGGCCCAACAGGTCCAACATCATCATTCGATTTGTGAGTAGAAAACACAAAACTGAGGTGCTAAAGCAGGCAAAAAAAATTAAAGGGCACAGGGGTATACGTAAATGAGCATCTCACAAAAAGAAATGGTGACATTGCAAGACAAGCTAGAATCCTGAAAAAGGAAAAGCGGATTCAAGACACTTGGACAAGGAACTGCAAAATAATGACACAACTAAATGGCACACCAGAACAGGCTAAAGTGATAGCCGTCAGAGACATTAAAGAGCTGGATCAAAATAAATGAAAATGATGAATCACATGGTAGAGAGGTGGAATAGTGGGGAAATGTCAAACTTTTTTTTTGTGTTATGAATTACAGGTACATGGCGAAATACTGCTTGTGAGTGACAAATATGGTAAATGTGTGAATATACAGATTTTAAGTCTTTGGACTTTCAAGATCACAAGCTTTATGAGTTAGATAATGACAATGATCCAGAGATCCACTTCTACCAGAACATTGACATGAACTGTGAATATTATTCTGAAGATAAGTTTAATTCCAATATGAAGATGGAGGGGTTTTCAGTGATTCATTTTAATAGAAGGAGTCTCTACAGTAACTTCTCTAAAATGAAAGATTACCTTCAACAGCTTCAACATAAGTTTAGTATAATAGCAATTTCAGAGACTTGGTTGAGCGATGAAAAAGACCTACAGGATGAATTAGAGGATTATGAAATGTTTTGGCAAAACAGGGGCAATAAAAGGGGAGGGGGTGTTGCCCTGTTTGTGATGACTGTTTTTAAATGCAAAGTTATTGGGGATATGACCATTGTTATTGACAATTTGATGGAATGTATAACCATTGAAATTGAGGTTGAAAGATCCAAAAACATATTAATTAGTTGCATTTATAGAACACCGGGGTCATGTATTGATCAATTTAATAAGAAGATTTCTGAATTATATGAAAAACATAATGATAAGACTGTTTTGGTTTGTGGTGACTTTAACATTGATTTGCTGAAATCTAATGATCATATGAAAACAGCAGAGTTTGTTAACATTATGTTTAGTTTGAGTTTCCATCCGTTAATTGTAAAACCTAGCAGAATAACCAAAGATGCTGCAACATTGATTGATAATATTTTCATAAATGTAACTGACGGGAAACTAGTTAGTGGATTATTACTGACTGATGTAAGTGATCATTTGCCTGTTTTTGTTGTTAGAAATGAACAACAAGTTAAAAGTAGGAACAAATACACAGACTAGTAATTTAGTTAGAACAAAATCACCAGAGGCAATTATGGCACTCAAGGCAGACCTTATGAATTACGATTGGCAGGAGGTTTATGTAGACGATACTAATCAATCATATGATGCATTTCTAGATACATTTTTGTTATTTTATGACCGCCATTGTCCATTGAAAGAATATAGACAAATCCCAAAAAGAAGGGAAAACCATGGTTTACAGAAGGGTTGGAAAAAGCTTGTAAAAAGAAAAATAGGCTCTATAGGGAATTTATCAAATACAGAACAAAGGAAAAGGAGGACAAGTACAAAAAATATAAAAATAAATTGACATCTATTATGAGATTGTGCAAAAAAGACTATTATGATCAATTGCTGCAAAAACACAAAAATAACATTAAAGCTACCTGGAGTGTGCTCAATTGTATGATTAAAAACCATAGTAAAAATGATTTTCCAACATATTTTGTAAGTGATGACAGTTCAGTTACTGAAAATGCAGAGGAAATTGCTAGTGAGTTTAATGATTTTTTTGTTAACGTGGGCCCAAATTTAGCAAGGGAAATTAGAGATGTAGACCATAATTATGATTTTGCATTCAATAGTAACAATTCAATGTTCCTTGGCGGAATTTGTGAGAGTGATGTATTAGAAGTGGTCCGAAAGTTTAAGAATAAAAAATCCACAGATGATAATACTATTGATATGTCACTTATAAAGGAAGTAATGGACTGTGTCCTCAAACCATTTACCTATATATGTAATAAATCCTTTCAAACAGGTATTTTTCCTGATAAGATGAAAATGGCTAAGGTCGTTCCAATTTATAAAAATGGTGACAAACACATTATATCAAATTATAGACCTGTGTCATTGCTACCTCAGTTTTCAAAAATACTTGAAAAATTGTTTGTAAATAGACTGGATGATTTTATGGATAAATTTGAGTTATTGAGTGACCATCAGTATGGGTTTAGGAGCAACCGATCAACATCTTTAGCAGTGATGGAATTTGTAGAAAATATTGCCACAGCTATGGATAAGAAACAATATGCTGTAGGTGTTTTTGTTGATTTATGTAAAGCGTTTGACACAATTAATCATTCCTTACTTCTGCAGAAATTGGAGCGTTATGGCATAAGAGGTGTTACACTAAATTGGATAAGAAGTTATTTAAATAATAGGTTTCAGTATGTAAAAATTAATAATACTGCGTCACATTTTAGAAAAGTAACTTGTGGTGTTCCACAAGGTTCGGTATTGGGACCTAAGTTATTTATACTTTATTTGAATATGTGTACTGTATTTAATAAGTTGAAATTTATTACATTTGCGGATGATACAAATTTATTTTGTTCAGGACCAGACATTAAAGAATTGTTGACAACTGTAGAAAAGGAGTTGATCATGTTAAAAGAATGGTTTGATATCAATAAGTTATCATTAAATGAAAATAAAACAAAATTTATGGTCTTTGGTGGTGTTGGGCCTAATTGTGAAATGAAATTAATCCTAAATGGAGTTGAAATTGAAAGAGTTAATGAAACTAAATTCTTGGGAGTAATTTTAGATCATGAATTCAGTTGGAAGCCACATATAGAATATATTAAACAGAAATTATCTAAATCTATTGGTATTATTTATAAAACTAGGGATTTGTTGAACAAGGAATGTCTGCGTATATTATATTTTTCACTTATAATGCCATATATGTCATATTGTGTTGAGGCTTGGGGAAATACATACAGAACATATATAGACCCTATAATTAAACTCCAGAAAAGAGTTATCAGAATAATAAATAAAGCTTCCTATCGTGAAACCACTAACAAATTATTTATAGAGTCTCGCATCTTAAAATTCTTAGATATTGTATACTTGAAAACATTAGAAATACTATTTCGAGTAAAGAATAAAAGTCTTTCCACCTGTATTCAACAGTTTTTTAAATTAAGAGAAAAAAAATATAATTTAAGAGGGTTGAGTGTCTTTGAAATTAGTAATGTGAGAACTAATGTTAAATACAGATGTGTTTCATTTTTGGGAGTTAAATTATGGAATGGGGTTAGTGATGAGTTGAAATTGTGTAGATCTCTGTTGAGTTTCAAAAAAACATTGAAAGGTAAAATAATTAAGGATTACAATGTAAAATGATTGAATTGTTAAATGATTAAGAAGAATTTAGAGTAAATTTTGTTGTATTTTTTTCTTTGTATTACTGATATTCTGGGTTATCTTATGGATTGTACAGGATAGGCAAAAATAAGCCTCGGCTTCAGCCTATTCCCATTGTATATTGTAACTGAAATAAACTATTCATTCATTCATTCATTCATTTTGTCTTTTGCATTACAGAATTTCTCATCACCTCAAAGGCCCATCAGACAAGAATAATGAAATTTTTGTTTAGGCTTTTCATTTAATTGGTAGCAAAATTTCACCTCAACTTTAACGCGAAAACAAAGATTTACTTAAAGCTCCAGTGTGCAGGATTTAGGGGCATCTTTCAGCAGAAATGGTATATACAGGGTCCAAAACTAACACTCGCCAATTACGGGTAGATTTTGTCTCTGGCTGGTAAATTTTTAAGACCACTCGCCACTCTGGCGAGTTATTTTTTTTTTACCAGCGAAAAATGCATTTTTTGTTACTGGAGAACGATACTGGTATCGGCTGGTTTCCTGGCAGAGTAATGTGTATTTCAGGAAGAGACAATCTTTGGTCATGTAAGTGCGTCAATCATGACGTTAACACAGCGCGCCGAGGTGGATAGCTGTTAAGTAGGGGTGTAAATCACCAGCTTCATCACGATATGATATTATATCGATTTGTTTGGATGACGATACGATGTTTGCCGATATCACAAAGTCTGTCACGATACGATTTTGATTCGATTCGATTCAGGAGCCTGCGATCGATATGACGCGATATCACATGCCCATCTAACACAATCATTGACATCAACTCACAAAAACAACTAGAATATGATTTGACCATTTTATTTCTGAGCTCTGTTTGTTGTTTGAGCGGAGGCGCGCTTGCTATGTGAATTTCAAAATAAATGTGTATCTTTAAGATGACGATATGGATCAATGTTTTCATTTTGCATCGATATAATCACATCGTTAATCAATGAATCGATGTATCGATGTGGATCGATGTATCGTTACACCCCTACTGTTAAGGCCTCTACACATGATCAGCTTTGCGCTGGCTGTCCCATTGTTTGTCTATGGAGAGGGCGGCAACGCCTGACAAAGCGGCACCGCTACCCTTGGCATCGCGCACCGCTCAGATTTTCCGACCGAGCGCTGCGCTCAGAGTTGAAATTATTTGAAGTTTGACCGCGCCGCTGCACCGCACCCGGCGGTGAGCGAAGTGCGTTGTTCTTATCATGTGAAGGCCACTTTAGGCTTGTTGGCGAGGCGCAGCTGTGAGGCTAGCGGAGTGTTAGCCGCAGCAAGACCGGAGGGAAGCACAGCCAGTTAGCCTCCGCTAGCTTCCCAGCTAGCCCCGGCTCTCCGTTTGGATCCAACCAGAGCACCGAGCCCCGGTTTGTTATTCAGGTTAAAGTGGGAAGAAGCAGCGGGTTTGTTGGGCAGCTGAGTGAAGTGGAGACTGCGGAGGAACCACCGGCACCGTCTGGATGTAATAGTACGTGGAGGTGCTGTGGTGCTTGGCTGCACAGATAGGAAACCCCTCAGCTGACAGGATGTACCACTCTCTCACTCCGCTACTTTGTTAATAGGCTTGTTCGAGATGAACTGCGCCTCGCCTGGAAAGTAGACGAGAGCAGGCGGCCGCAGCGGGGGGCGGTGACAAAAGGCTGCGGTGAAGTCAGACAGTTTCCCGACAGTTTCCAGCAGCCTTCAGTCCGTACAGGAAGTCACAGACACACTTACATCCTGTCTGGAATGATGTCAATTCATTAAAAAAGTGATCAGACCCATATGTCTGTGGTTGTGCTGCTGCCGTGGTCCTGCCAGATGCCTCCTGCTGCTGCTGCCATCATTAGTCATTAGTCATACTTCTACTGTTATTATACACATGACTATTGTCACACATGTATACTGCCAGATATTAATACATACTTTCAACATATTGTACCACAGTAGCCAGAACTATAACTATAATATTATTACTTTCAATAATGTTGTTGTAAGCTACTGTTATTACCTGCATCTCTCTATCTCTCTCTCTGTCTCTCTCTCTGTCTCATTGTGTCATGCGGATTACTGTTAATTTATTATGCTGATCTGTTCTGTACGACATCTATTGCACGTCTGTCCGTCCTGGAAGAGGGATCCCTCCTCAGTTGCTCTTCCTGAGGTTTCTACCGTTTTTTTTCCCCCGTTAAAGGGGTTTTTTTGGGGAGTTTTTCCTTATCCGCTGCGAGGGTCATAAGGACAGAGGGATGTTGTATGCTGTAAAGCCCTGTGAGGCAAATTGTGATTTGTGATATTGGGCTTTATAAATAAAATTGATTGATTGAAATTGATGTCAGTTTGTTTTCAGTCTCCAGTTGTTTTAATTATGATAGATAAATTTATTAAAATGCTTTACAGGTGATCTGTAGTTTATGTTCATGGTTTATCCTCCATTTGACATGAATTCTCCTGTAAATCAGCATCACATCAGTTTGACCTGTCCCCTCAACTACACAGGCTGAATAAACTGTGTTTGACTATAAGGTTATATATTAATATAATATTTTCAGAGGAAAAAAAATACAAGACAACAGCTTTCATTAAGGCTCAGTCAGATACAGTCAGGGCTTCACATCTGTACAGATGTTAGTTTAAGAATCCTCACATCCCACTGACCACAAGTCTCTGTGTTGCTAAATACTTCAATAATTAAAAAAGTCCAATATTAATATACAGTAGACTCTGTATAGTTTATGATGAATGTATTTAGTCTCTGATGACTAAACTTCACCATCAGTCACACAACATGTTTTCTGTTACAGAATAAACCTTTAAATCAGATAAAATACAATCTTAATCTCTAAAATTCAACAAAAATGAAAAGTTTATCTAAAACGTCATCTTGAGTCGACATCTTAACCAATCAGCTGTTAGATCAGGTGAGAGCCAGGGGGTGCAGTCGGTGGAGAGCAACTGCAGCGCCTGGCTCTAAAAACTGTGGCCCCCTCGCTCTCACGGTTTTATCACCGTCCACTTTTGTAATACGTCAGAGCAAGTCGGGATGAAGTTGGACACAAAACTAACCAGCATGCATTGTGCGCTGATCGCCAGTGATGGAATCTGCGCAGGCCTGGCTCATCTCGAACGAACCTGTTAATGTACCTCCATGCTCTGAACCCCCGTAGAAGAAGAAGAAGTAAGAAAAAGTATCATGTGGCGATGCTGGCCAGATATTGCGGAGCCTCACGCAAAAAAACAAAAAACTAAAGCAAAAGAACCTGCTGAGGCTGAGATTTTACCGACCGACGACCAAGAGATGGAGGTTAATGTTACTGCTGCTGCTGCTCCCGCCGCTGCCACCCCCATATTTCAGCAGCGGCGGTGCACTGCTGCTAGTTGCATATAGGGGAAACACTGCTCTTTTTGGTATGAGTTCCTCTGGATCATCGTCGTCTTCTTCAGCAACATGTACAGTTGCTTCGCTTTCAGGACTCTCTCCGGCAGCCATTCTCGCCTCTAAACTTTTCGCTCTCACTCTAGCCGGCTCTAGCTTGCCTGTGGTGTGCGGCGGTGAAATGGGTCCCCGCTAAAACACTTTACCACCACGAATGTTCGGACGTTGTTTGGGCTATTCACCGGTATTTCGATACATGAAAACCATTTCCCTCGGTGGAAACGAAACTTATTTACTTTTCTTTACTTTTATTTCACAGATAAGAAACAATAAATTGTGAAGACAATAAAACCCCCACAAAAGTTTAAGTCTTGTGTGTGATTTATCCTGGCTTATAGGTAGAGGAAATCTCCGCTTGCCGCTAGGCTAGTTTATACAATGTCAAATGCCATAGGCTTGTGCTAATAACATTAGTATGTTGTATTTGTTTGGAAAACGTGTTTAACATAAGACAGCTGTTTTGTTGGTGAACCTTGTGTGTTATACTGGAGCCAAATTTTGTAACATTACCTTTGTTAAATGTTGCTTTAGTCCCTGGCTTCACATGAGTAGAGGAGATCTCCATGAGCCCCTAGACTAACTCATACAATGTAAAATGCCATAGGCTCATGCTAATAACATTAGCATGTTACTACAAAACTAAACTACTTAACTTTACAACTAAACTTTACAACTCTTCACAGAAACCCCACTGCCCACTAGCGTTTTGGAGGTATAACTGCCGAGAGTCACAGAGACACCACTGCACAAGTATAAATGCTCACAACGGCGTAGGCCACAGTGTAGGCTACAGTGTAGCATCTGCATAGAGCTGAGTTTAGAGTTTAAATCCGCCTTTAATCCGACACACTGGACCTTTAAAACATATAAATTATAAACTGCATGGGAGGCTTGGGCGGTATTTTTCAGATCTTTCAGAAGATGGAAAAGCTGATACAAGCTAGAAAAGCTAACAGTTAGCTCCTATCTGTACAGCAGAAAACAGGCAAAGTACACATCACTCTTCATACCCATCCTCTTCTTCAGTGCTTGTGAAAGTGAAAGTAAAAGCCAACACCAGATTCACTCTTGTTTTAAAATGAGCTTTGTCCATTTGGTATTTCGCCTTACTCAGAGACTGTAAAAATAATCGACGAAGCTACCGTGATGTGGACTTCCGTGTTAAAGCCTCAAGTTTGGCATTTCGACGGTCACCATCTTGTTTTTTTGGAGCCAGAAGTGACCACGTTTGTGCAAGAGACTGGCGCTATGGAGGAGTGAAGGGTGGATTTGACTGAGAAGCCGAGGATGCTATCAGCAAACAGCCTGTCACTCAAAGTGGCCTGAATTATGCATACTTTTAATATTTAAAAAACTGTAAAACACATGAGCTATATGAAAATTCACCCCTTGGACAGTTGTCACGAATGCTGAAATTAGTTTTAGAGACCAAAACTGTTTTTTATACCAGGCTGTAAAGAAAAAGAAAAGGCACTTTAACATGGGGGTCTGTGGGGACTGACTGACTTCCAGAGCCAACAGATTTTGGCAACTCCATGTTAGCTACATTTTTCCACCTTGGAGGTTGCCGCTTTGCCTTTGCTTTTTTTTGGCGCTGTGTCCATGAATTTCGTAGCTTCCTGTTGGATGCATTCTGCTTACAGTCTGGCACATATTCACTACCTTTTCATAAAATCCTGACCTTACCTGTGCCCAGGAACGTCCCAAACACAGCGAAAAATAAGGAAATCCAAGATGAGACAAAGGTTCCTGAAGTTAAACACACTCTAAGTGGGTCATAAGATAGTTGAGGGATTATTTTTGTGTGTCTATATTTTGCTTTTTAGGAAAATCCTGCATTGTATGTGGTTAAACGGCAATAAGCATGCTCATCATCCACAGAAACTTGAACTAACAATGGCTGAACCTATTCATCACCTTTACGCCCACTTCGTATTAAATTTGGTGCACAGACGTAAGTCTCTGAGAGTTTTTAGTTGCATCACAATGTCTGTCTGTGCACAAACATTGTTCAAACATATAGAAACTAGAAAAGAGAGAATGGCCTGTTGGTTGAATAACTATTTTATTGTGTCAGTTGGCAAGAGATTGTAGACGAGCTCGAAATAAAAATGTTTATGAGAAGGTTAGTGATGATTACCTCGGGCTGTGGTTAGTTCTTGGCTTCAGAAGTGAAAGCAGACAATGGAAGGTTCTCACAGAGAAAAGCAATACAAGTATTTTTGTGTTTGTTTGTATGTGCTGATAGTGGGAGGGGTGCAGTGGGTGTACGTCTCTTCTCTGGTTCGCTCAGACAATAGAATTCTGTTCCAGCTACTAAAATAAATTCACCCCAGTGCCACTGATCTGCACAAAACCCAGCTTTCCAGACCCCAAATCAGCCCGCACAGATGGATCTTTTTTCTTTTCTTGGAAAACAGATAGGGAATAATTGCACTTTGCAGAGAAAAAAAACAGTCGTCTAAATTAACCCACGAGCACAGAGCGGAGAAACTTTTTTAATTAAACATTCATTAACTTGTTGGCGTTTACAGACGCATGGACAGAATGCCATTGTATTATTGCTTGCTCAATGAAAGAAAATAATACTTCAAATGATTTCTATTTTCAGACATCTCCAGAGACGTGCCATGTGGATGTAACTGGGGTCTATACCCGACTTAAGGGACTGTGTGGAAATTATTGAGGTGAGAAAGGGGGCTGAATGTTGTATTTCATCTTACAAAAAAGACAAGACAAGACTCTCTTCAGTGCCATTGTTTTGTTTTGGGCTGTTAAATACATGAATGTGGGGAACATGTATATGCGTGCCAAATCTTATGGTAAGCTGTCTCGCTTTCGAGACACTCAGAATCACGAATGTCAACCTCAGTAAGGTGCCTGATGAAAAGGCAGGGATCACCAAAGTTTGGGTTGCTAAAAGATGTACAACCTAAGCCAAAAGGTTATGTAAGTCAAAAAATTTTACTGAAAGTACTCTACAGACAAAATATATGTTGCTAAAAGTATTGATATTGTGTCATTAAAAAAATACAAATGTTGTTTTTTTGTCATCGATTTTTAAATGTAGAAACATAACACTCCATAAGTTATTTGAAATATGTACAATATGTTGGATTCATCATTCATTCCTCCAGCACCACTGCACATTTTCACATGGTTTGCACCACACATAACATACAGCAATAACAACGTCGTTATGAGTGTACAATGTGATGACAGGGAAGACAGAAGCCTTAGCTCTCTGCTGCAAAAATAATGAATGTTCTAGGTATCATGGTTTTTATTTATATATATATATATATATATATATATATATATATATATATATATATATATAATGTACACAGAATTATGTAACAGCGATCTCCCACAGCTACTACAGCGAAACACTGGCACAATTATGGCAAAATACCACATATGCATGGCACAAAAGGTAACACTAGAGCACTCGGAGAGCGCGGACCTCCGCCAAGCAGCTCAGATTTCCCGCCATTTTATTATTTTATCCATTTCGCTTCAACCGATCACCACCAAAATTTATCATCTGTTCCTTCTCCCATTATCAACCTTTCGTGAAAATGTCATCAAAATCCGTTCAGAACTTTTTGAGTTATTTTGCAGACAAACAGACCAACGCCGGTAAAAACATAACCTCCTTGGCGGAGGTAATAATGTCTGTCACATGATGAAAGGGAAGACAAAAGTCTTAACTTTGTGCCACTAAAAGAAAATGCTTCATCTGCAGAATTACATGCATCACATTGTGCCAACTCCTGGAGAAAGTTGTTGAGAAGTTACTTACGGAACAGTACAACCTTTCAGAACCTTATCTTGGATTGAGCAGCTGTGCATTCATGGAACATGTGTGTTCATAATATAAGTTTACTTGTCCCAGGTGTCTTCAGAATTTTTTTCACGTCTTCTTCCTATGCATGCTTAATAGCCGCCATGGAGGACAAGACTAAACTCACCAGTTTAAATAGGACTGATAGCAGCCTTTTGAACTTGAAAAAAAAAAAAATTATATATATATGTATATATATATATATATATATATATATATATATATATATATATATATATATATATAATGTATGTATGTATGTATGTATGTATGTGTGTGTATATATGTATGTATGTATGTATGTGTGTGTGTGTGTATATATGTATGTATGTATGTGTGTGTATATATATATATATATATATATATGTATATATGTGTGTGTGTGTGTGTGTGTGTGTGTGTGTGTGTGTATGTATATATATATATATATATATATGTACTGTTTTCATAGGACAAAACAATATCTGCTTGTTAGATGCCTACAATATTGAAAAAAAAACTGGTAAAACACCCCATATTTCTATTTATTTCTTTGTGCAACAAACGTCGGGCTCCTGGGTGAAAGTCCAGTGTTTGTTGGACCCATCCTCCTCCCCTCCTGCCCACTCTACAGAGACTTTCCAGCTCCTTAAATGACATTGTAATCAAGCAGTATTTTAAACTGATTCTGCATGACACCATCATGAAAGGATGCCTTTTTTTTATTGTTGTCTGTCGGCGAAATCACTGACCAAGTGCAGTATTTGCTTACTTTGGAATGAGAATGTGTTGGACTTGTTACATGCATTGTGTCTTTTCATATAAGATAATTTTAACAGGAAATGTAAAGTTTCTACTCATTAGAGGCAGACAGTCTTTTTCAAAATATACTAGGGATGTCCCGATCCGATATTCGGAAAAAACGGGCATTGCCATCGGATCGGACTGCATGGAAAAATGCTGATCCAAGAACTCCATCCAGTTTTTCACAGAGTCCGCTCCACGTTTTCCAGCCTGCCCAGCACTCCGCAGTTCAAGCAGTCCATTCCAGTGATCCGCTCCAGCTCTTACTATCAATCCACCAGGCCAGCATGCAGAAGGCAGACACACAGGAAGGGTAGGAGGAGTAGCGGTCAACTTAGTTAACTATTTGTTTTCTGCTCTGTTTTTTTGAGAGTGATATTTTTATTTGGTTTACACTCTTACTGTTTAAGTAAAGAGCACTGATGGCACTGTTTTGGGCACAATTAGTGAAATTGGAGCCATGGATGGACTACAAAAACACTACTAAAATAACTGAAAAGGAAAGACTGCATTGTTTGTTAAATGCCAACAATGTCTTGTGGTGTTAATCTTTTTTTTATTTATTAGGGGAGCAAAGCACAAGTGTGTGGAGTCTTGCTGCTATTTTAATTTCATTGTTAGACATTTTAAAGATTTCTTGTGTTGCTTTATTTTCTATTTATTAAGGGGCCAAAGCAGCCAAAGCAAACCAGCTATATTTTTTATTTAATGTTAATGTTCAAGTTTAAAGTTTGTTTATTTAACCCTGTTAACAATAAACAGGTCAGTTTCTCATACTAACTGTTGTGGATCATTCTAACTAACCCGATTATGTAGTTGTTCTTGTTAGAGTAATATCGCTTGATCAAACCTTTTCTAACATGACTGACAACAAAATAATTGAATATGTATAATACGCGCTTGGATCGGATCGGTATCGGCCAAAACTCAAGGCTGTAATATCGATATCGGATCGGAAGTGAAAAAAGTGGATCGGGACATCCCTAAAATATACTTACCAAAAAGGTCAAACACCTCGTATTTACATTCCCTTGTGCAACAAAAACACGTAGTTAGGTTTAGAAAAAAACATCATGGTTTGAATGAACATTCACACGGGAAGCAAACAGCAGGCTTTCAGGTGAAAGTCCTCTCCTGCCCACCCTGTAGGAACTTTCCAGCTCTTTATATTACATTGTTGCTGGCGCTATTACAAACTGACATTGTCCAGTTGCATTACAAAGTGACGCCAACCACCGGCATATCATGCCGCCATGACAGGTGCCTTTATGAGTCTGTGTCTGACAATAAGGTCACTGACAAAGCGGCAGTATTTGACGAGTGGGAATGACAATGGGCGGTAGTTTCTTACTTGTAAATACCTTTTAATACATTTGGGGCAACCTGCATTTCCCTGTAATTGCTGGAAACTGATGAAAACATTTAGTCATTATCTTGATAAGAAAAATAAAGCCCTGGTACAGAGAGAGGATTGGTATCCTCTGCACTTTTTGAGTTTTTGATCTTTTATGTTTTAAATGATTATCACAAGGGAAGCATGGAATAAAGCAAAAACAGCCCAAAAATTTCACTACCCTCCCTAACTCTCCCTACTCTGACCACCCTTCGGGCACTTAATAATTTTGTATAGTCCTAAGTCCATCTCACTCTCCCACACAAACCGACACACATTCACTCAGTGGTTTATGTCTATTTCATAAACCCAGAAAGAGAAGGAGGAAGTGAAAAAGTAACATCAAGGGGCTCTCACAGCAGAGGAGCCTTAGCCTTGAGGTTGAATTAATGATCAGCACAATTAATCTTTTATAAGGAGTAATAGTTAGCCTTGCTTGGGTATTTGCAACAACATGGAACAAGATGTCTTCTCCCTTTAGTAGCAATGTTCAGACACACACACACACACACACACACACACACACAGAAACACACAGATTTTCCATTGAAAGCACTAAAAGGAAAAGAGATGAATTTGGATTTCTGCTCTCCAGCATCTCAGAATGCAATCACATATTTATTAAGGCTGATGTGAGGGAGGTAAATAAATACAGCCCAGTGGATTATGTTCACGCTCCCTATTGATCACTAATGTGGTAAAAGTAAACCAGGGTTAAACAGAGAAGACAGGGAATAATTGACTTTCATTTCCATCCTTTGACTCATATTTCTTTAGCTGCCATTAAGTACGGCCGAGACAGCGTGTGTTCACTCGGAGCGCCTTTGAGCGTCCGCCTCACGCAGGGCTGCAAAGAGCACTAAAACACTGCTTGAGTAGGAGGGCTGCTGCTTTTCAGAGGTTTTACTGAAATGGGAGCAAAATTACTGGTGTAAAAATCTGGTAAAAGCAAAGCGTTCTCAGACTTACAGTTACTGAGACTGCTAAAGAGAATATGGACCATTATGATCTTCCGGAAGAGAAGGTTCATGGTTGTGTAAGGTGAAGTGCTATTTATGGGGAATCTTTCAATTGTATAATCTCCTGTGCCTCAGATGTTTTTGCTGGAACAACAAATGGATATCCTCAATGAGAATAGAAAAGTGGACATTGATTTACATGAAATTGTCTGATTGTTCAAAATACAAACTAAGCAACATCAGCAAATGAAAGGCAGATTGTCTCCTCTGTGTTATGGCTAATGGTTCCACAGCTGGCCAATTTCTGATGCAATGTTCCCAGTGACAGTGTAACAATTTTATCCCTTGCAAATCAGAAATTACATTCCAATCACTGACTTGGGGTTTTAAAAAAGGACTTCAAAAGGATTTGAAGATGCTGCATTTTTTTGACAGCATCCAAAGTCTGTTGAAAGCTTTAATGAGACTAAAGGGTCAGCAAACGGAAATGGTCAATATTTTTCTTATTGTCAACAGTCACCTGCCAACTCATTTTCATTCCAAAGTCGTCAAATACTGCTTTATGATTGATTTATGTGCCAGAACCTGACAAAAAACAGGCATTCTTTTGTGGCGGTATATTCCACTGTTGGGCAGCATCAATTAATAACACCACCAGACAACAATGTAATTGAAGAACCTGAAAAGCCCTTATAGGACGGGTAGTAGGGGTGGTGGATGGGTCCAACAACACTGGACTTTCACTCAGGAGGCTGGTGTTTGCTTCTCATGTGAGCCACACCATATGTTGTTTTCCAAACCTAACCACATGCTTTTCTTGCACAAGACAATAAATTAGGGATGCACAATATTGATTTTTTTGCCAGTGTACCGATATAACAACGTATTTAGCCAATAACCAATATCAATATATATCCACTTTCTCCCCCACCTAATTTTAGTGATCATCGGGTCTTTTATGGAGTGGAATTAACATATTATGCATGTATACTCTTATCGTGATGGCCCACCAGCAGACGGAGACGTGAAATAGAATGTTGTTCAATGCATGACAAAAGACACAATGCATGTAACAAGTGTAAATCGATTAAGTGTCCTAGAACATCAACAACAGATAACATGTAATATGTAGATGTGAAAGTCCACTGACCAAACAGCCATATGTGACAAGTTGGGAGTGAGAATGTGTTGCATGTGCAGAGCCAAACCAACTCGGAATTCTATCTTACTAACAAGTATTGTGGGTGTATCAAAGCTTGATATATCTTCTTCCTCTGTGCCACAGAGCTCCAATGTTGTCCAAAAACTATTTAAAACACATCAGTCAATACTTTTGCATGCACATAATATTCAGTCTTTTTGCCTTTCTTCCAAAAAAGACAGTATTACATCTGAGTTATTTACACAGCTAATGAAAACAAATATTCCAATAATATTTGTGTTTACATGCAGCCATGCATACTCTGATGATGTCGAAAAATAGAACCATGGAACAGCTGCTTATGCCACTTTGCTTCTTTTCATCACAATAGGATTTGTCAAAGTTTTCTTACTGTTGACGGACTTGTTGGACCGTGCAAACACAGCCTCTCTCTTTCATTTCTTCAATCACCTTAAAAAGGTCGGCTTTGCGATATTGTGCATATCCAAAAATATGTTGATATCCAAGTCTTTCATAATGTTTAAAAAAATTGTGTTTCCCCCCCAGACAAAAAACGTGGGCTTTACCACAGTCTTGCACACTGTTGGTGAGTTGGTTTGTGTGTAATGTCTCCATGACAATGTACAGAGCGGTAACCAGGCAAAAGGCTGTGTGTTGTAAACTGTGCTAAAAACCCCAACTGATACCCATATTCCAAAAGGGCTTCATACATGCCCAAATAAACCCAAATAATACCAGAATATGCCACGTCTTATTCAGAATGTGCTAAATTAGGAAAAGGACTAATTCGGAATATCGAAACGGAATATGCTGTTTACATGACCTGTATCAAATTCAGAATATTGTCATATCTGAAGTAATAAGGAAATATCTTTGTGCATGTAAACATACAGCCCTGCACATGGGGCGCCCGCTCCACCACTAAGCCACCGAGGCCCCGACATCTTGCAGTGTTTACTGACTGATTCCGGACTTCGTCGTCGCAGCACTGTCGTTATCCGTTTACTTCGCCTCTGGCCCGCCTATATCAGATACACCGATGTGATTGGTGCAGCTCAGCTCCAGCGGCATGGGTAATGAGCATCATAACTGATTGCCAGAGTGACTCGCTGCGCAAATTCAAATTATGCTCTCGCGAGAACTCTGGATTTCCAGGGTAACAGACAGGGCAATGAAGTCAGAAAGTGAACAGAGACAGACTACTATCCCATTCAGAATGACAAGGGTATAACACATTGGTTTTGATCTTTTCATACAATTATTTGCAATTAGAAAATATATATATAATAACACCAGCCTTATATTTAACACACTGAGAAGAAAGTTATTTTTGAACAACTTTTTAAAACATCTTTGCTGCTGCTTTCTTTTCCTCGTATGCCTGTGGAAGGGCAGAGAGGTGTGTTCTCTCTGCCTTAAGGCTTTCCACGTAGGCACGTGGAAAGGCAGGAAGGTCCCAGAACAGAGCCATACCACCAAATTTAATACTGCAAATGGAAATAAAGTTTTCTTTGACTGAAGTGGTCCTGACTGATTATTTACTGGCAGCAAAGATTTACAATAATGTTACAATTGTAAAACTTAAATCGACACCCAGTGCCACTTGTATTCATTGTTTGTTTTTTTTTGTTTTTTTTTTCAGGCAACCAAAACCACTAAAGCTCAAAGAAGGATTGTGATCATGGCTTGGAATGACCTACAGTATGTAGGGGTTAATACTTAGTATGGTTGAAGGCAACCATGTATAGAGCCTATACCACAGCTGCTGTTCACTGCATAACCTTCTATAACCTCCAACAAACAAATTGAAGTCCATCTTAACTATGTTTGGGTTTGTGGAAAGAGTCAGAAACCAATGTGATCTTATTCTTACTTGTCATTTTTTGATGGTTCGGTAGAAGCCCCACAGGGTCGGCAGTTAGGTTAAGGCAACAAAACTATGTGGTTAGGGTTTGGAAAATATTGTGGTTGACAACATGTCAGTCGATTCACATTACTAATAACTGGCTGAAAGCCCATTGCATCTCCTGGAGACATTAAACGGTGTATTGTGTGCCCGTGTTTTTCTCCGAGGGCCACTAACCAAGTGGTGTTTATGCCACCCTGGGAGTGAGACCAGGCTGCAGAAACAATGTGTAATATAGTCTCTTTTTTTTGTATTCCCAATTCACAGTGCTTTTTTCAGTAAACATCCAAAACTGAGAAAACTGCCTTCTGGGTGTTTATTGGAGGAACCTTTTAGCTATCTGTCAAAAAGCCACACACTAAACTAGCAAGGCGGAATTAAACTCTAATCCCCAAACTCCTTCAGTCGTCTTTGTTGCTTTTCCCCCGCATTCCATTGTTGGGGCTCTTTCCATTGCTACAGGAATGCTTATTTCAAATGTTAGGATAAATCCCTCGAGATTAGCAATCTCTTTTTTAATTTCTGAGTGAATTGTGTTCTTTGGTTAAGCTTGGGATTTGTAAACATAGGTGTAGGAAAATAAGTTCAAAAAGTAATTCTACCATCATTTGTAAAAGTGTTCCACAGGTGCTGTTATTAAATAATGCCTTTAGTTTGGAACTATCAGTGTTGCAAAAACAATTGTGGTGATAGCTCTTTTAATTACAGGGGGGAAAAAAATCTGTGTGTTCTGCATTGTGGGTGGCCTCTTGTGTATCCTGGTGGATTACTGGGGTTTGGAGGAGTTATTAATCTTGCTATATGAAATGAAAATAGTGAAAATAACAATAACAAACAAGTTGATATAAAACATTTATGTAAGATGAGAGTAACTTAGTGTTTTTAAACAATATCTTGCAAATGATAGGACAGTAGACTTTAATAGGATATTAATTACTTCTTAAAGGCTATCAAGTCTCCTGAGACCAAAAAGTAGGGAAACTAAGGAGTTGGGGAAGAAGAGCTAGTAAAGTATAATTAGAAGTGTAAGTAATCTATGTTTGAATTCATTGTATAAACATATTACCGCTATAAAAATAAACATGTATTTAGTAACTGCTGTAAAGTCAGAGACCATAATGATTTGTATTTCTTTTTAAAGTAAGTTGTAATTATCTAACCAACTATGTTGTTTACTGATGTAGCCAGTTATTTTTTGAGTTGTCTGATAATGCCATCCACACACTACACAAGAATGTAGTGGATTTCAGGCCTGATTCCCCCCTCCCGACAATCATCAGCAACGCAGCCGCCCCAATTTTTTTTTTTTGATGGTTCTAAATTATCATCTCACCAGATTTTCCTGTGGTGTGAGGTGTGTTAAGAGTGTTTTTTTTTTACATCTTCCAGTCTGCTCTGAAGTCCATCCTGACCACACCAATTTCAAACACAAGTCTTAAACATGCCTAAAACTTGAAATCGCAATCACAAAGACTTGAGACTTACTTGTGACTTGCCAAACAATGACTTGGTCCAGTCTCTGTTGTTTACTCTAAAGTCACATTCAATTACAAGACATTTCCGGTTTGCGTAATTGGGACTATTGGGACTTGCGTAATTGACCTATGGCTAAGCCACGCCCCCCTCCACTCACTTGGACAAACTATCATCATTCAGTGACCAGGGCGCCATGGTAGGTGTCACAGTACGTGGCATTTTGCAGGAGGCAACTGATGACTTTTTGGGGACATAATGATCAGATGTCATTGAGAAGTAACCAAAAGGGCCTAAACTACACATTGGAGGGATATATTCATCATTTTATTGTTGAGAAGGTCGATGAAAAGCTTAAATTACAACCCAAAATTTACAGGTCACAGTGTGCACTTGTGAACCGCATCTCGTTGCCGTCGCCCTCAAAGACAACAAGTTAAAGTGCCACTGAAGTTAAGGTTTTTGGCTCAGAATATGAGAAAAGGATAAAGGCCTTTTTACCATCTTTACCAAGAGTGTCTCTCCGTTAGCTTGGTGCTGCAGTATTTACACTGAATCATTCAGCTAACGTTTGCCAACCTTTGTTATCTCTGCGATTACAGATAAGTTAATGAAGCTAAGCTCCAGAAGTTAACGTTAGCTTAACTAGAGCCCTTTGGGCAACAGCTAACAATGATGTGGGACTTAGTCATAGGTCAATTGTTCATCAGTGGAATCTGTTTGTGTGTTGTGTGCAGTGTGTTGTGTGCTGTTTTCGTTGTTCTTTACACACCAAAGGAATAGATCAGTTAAATGTATCATTACATGTTGTTATGTGCGGGGTCTCTCGCATTTTTGAAATCAGTTACGATTTGGTAATCTTTTAGTGTGGACCACCTTACCCCTGGCGTTGGTCATACCAACAGTGTGACCATGCTCTACTGTACACCAAAGGAAACATTCTTCTGACCCCTGTTCTGTTTTATTTTAGGTTCTAGAATAATGAATAACAAAAGGAGAAATAGTCTGGTTTTCCTGGATTACTTCTTCAATCTTGACTTTCAAGTGTACACAAACAAGCAATCAAAGCCACATTCAGTGCACAGACTTGCATGTGGTGATGTACTGGGCTGTCTTTCTATTTCAGGTGGTTTTAACTTAGAGTGTAGCCCCTCAGGGATGTGCTCAGTGTAAGGTGAAGACTCCGGAGAAAAGACTTGAGTGCAGCATCTTTCCCGCTCTGTTTCCACTGTGCCGAGCTGACATCCTGTGCCTCCAGGTGGGTAAAGACTGGGCAGCAGTAGGCAAGTGGGTGTGGAGTAGCGCAGTGTTACTGTTGGTGCCAGTTTGGAGCTGTGAGCACACTTAACAGGAACAGGTTGTTTGCTGCCTTTTCAGAGATGGACTGAGCCGTAGCTGTCTATCAGCCCCTCTTCATTTGTATGACAGTGAGAGACTGACTGACTGTGTGTGTGTGTGTGTGTGTGTGTGTGTGTGTGTGTGTGTGTGTGTGTCTCAGCGTCGATGAGAAGGGCTGCCTCTAAGCTCAGGTGTTTAGTGTTTGTTTCCGCTCCATAATGAAGAAGTAATGAGCAGTCGGACAAGCTGTTGATTACCTTTTTTCCACCAGTTCGCATAGCGCTTGCAGATGGCTTGCAATTGTCTCTACTTAGGTATGTGTTTGTGGGCATCTGTTTGCGTGTGTGTGTGTGTGTGTGTGTGTGTGTGTAGGAGCACTTCCTGTGTTTGTGTCCTGCATGAGTGAGCGAGTGAATGAGGAAAGTATCGATAGGAGTTTCCATATGAAACAAAGCAGTTAGCGGCAGCCTCTTTACCCCAGGGGTGAATTAGGATTTCCTTTGTAGTGAAGTACTAATAAGGCCATTGGACAGTGATGGATGAAGCATTCCGAGGGACTGACACGTCAATTGTTCTTTCCATAATAGTTTCCTCTAAAGTGAATCAATCTAAGTTTTGCGAGGAGACCTTTGTGTGAGAGTGTGCACGCATAAAATCTAAGTATGGAGAAGCAGTGGCCTGATATCAGGCTGATACTAGACTTAATATGTAGTAAAGACAGCAGGTGTCATCTGTTTCTGTCAGTCATCTGGCACTGGGTGTTTCCAGCCCATTACACCTTGGCAAACTGTTTTACTGAAATATATGTGAAACATCACAGTCTGGGCAATAGATGATATAAAATCTGGCAAGTTAAAGGAATACTCCAGCGAGTCATTTCCATGAAGTTGAGAAACTAGTATGAGACAGATGTGAGTGGCAAAAACCTAAGCAGCACAGACTGAAATATTATGATGTTTAGTCTGTGGTAGAACACAACGAAATGGGCTACATGTTCATTTGCAAGTCAAAGCCACATTTGAGATGTCACGAACACTTTTATAAAAACAGACTGTGATCAAAATAAAATGTAAACACAGGGATTTTTTTCCCTGTGTGAAAATATAGACCCGTTTTGTGTTTGTAAACTGTGATGTCGTATTTTGTGGGTGGAGCCGAACTTTTGGCAGAAAGGGACAGTAGTGGTGTCATTGTGAGCGCCAAATAAAACATAAAGAGCACTATAACATTTGTATTTCTTAACTGACTGCTATCTTACTATCTCACTATATAATGACGAAAACTCTGTCTGTGTGTCTGTTCCACGTTTTTCTCCTCACTGACTTGGTCAATCCATGTGAAATTTGGCACAGTGGTAGAGGGTCATGGGAGGATGCGAATGAACCAATATTACGTTCGTTGGCCAAAGGGGGGCGCTATAGCAACCGATTGAAATTGCAAACTTTGAATGGGCATATCTCATGCCCCGTATGTCGTAGAGACATGAAACTTTGCACAGAGGTGCCTCTCCTCATGAGGAACAAATTTGCCTCAAGAACCCATAACTTCCGGTTATATAGATTTTCCGCCATTTTAAATTTTTTGAAAAACACTTAAAATCGATCTCTTCCTAGGAAGTTTGATCGATCTGCATGAAACTCTGTGAACATAATCTAGGGACCAATATCTAAAGTCCTCTCTTGGCAAAAGTTGGAAAACTTAATAAAACTGAGCTTCTATGAGGCAATGACTTTAACTATCTGCGTTTCAACGTGCTACCTCAACTACTAATGTACAGTTTTAGACCAACTTAACTATCCCACTATTGGCAATGGTACTACTGTACTTACAATAAAGCAATCGTACTATCAAATTCACAAAAACTCTGTCTGAATACATTGCTCTCTTAATGGGTTCAGTTGACTATTTAATCTGCAATTTCCTATGACCTGTATCCCAAACACACACCATGTGAAACTGTATGTGGGCAACTGTGCACTCAGTGGGTATGGACTAGTGACTCTTATTTATATCCATGGGTTTATGATCTACGTGTAGTGGGGAAAAAAGGTTTTCTCTCCAGTGAATTAGAATCTCGATGTTAAAGCTATAGTCACTGCTGCTCAGTGCTCAGTAGAGGAGTGGGTGTTCAACTTATTTGAATTACCTAATTATTTACATGGTGAAAGATAAATCATCATAAGAAATTTAAAAACTCAGTTTGTCAAGCATGGATTTGGCATATTGTCCTTGATTAATAGTTGTGGAGACATCCCCATATAATATAATTTAATGTGGAAGTACAACTTATCAACATGCTAGCTAGCTAACACTGTCTGCCTATTAACACCTTGATCATAACAAAGTAAATTAACTTTCACCACTGCTCACTTCAGAAAGGCAACCACACAAAAGTCTACAATGTGCATTTAGATGGGTTCCCATCTGCATCCAGGTAGGGAAAGTGAACATTAGTGATGTTGCTAACATAGCTAGCATGCTCCCTATGGCTGATTACTGACAGCTAGACAAACAATGATTCATTGTCTGTTTTATTCATCTAATAATCATCAGTTTTTACAGTTCCTTATGATGATGAATTGTCTTTCACCACATCAGTAATTCTTTTCATGTAAGCCAAATATACATTACATACAATTTTTTTTTCTGCCACCAGTATGTGGTGTCATGCAACTGCTGTGACGTAACTGTGACATCCACTCAAAATTGGTCTATACGCTGTACAACATGTAAATGAAAAATGATATGAAATAAATAGCAGGGCTGTACGTTACCTTTTTGCACATAGCACTGAAGCTACAGAGGTTTAAAGGTTTGCAGCACAGGACACAAAACTATGACATGGGTAAAAAAGTATCAGTTAGGTTTAAAACAATTATAAATCTTTGTGGGGGGAGTTAATAAGTCATTTTCCATGGCCTTTCAGATGGATCTAATGCTGGAAAATGATTTAAGTCTTTTCATTTATTTAGGCTATTGATCTTATTTATGCATATAAATTAGCATCAACAGAGAGGCTGAGGGAGTGAAGAAGCAAGAGACAATTTGTCCGCATTATGTCTTGTATATGAAATGTCTGTCTTGTTGCTACGTTTTTTTAAACACACCTGTCGCCTGTATTCCGGCACTGTCTCAGTGTCACACAACAGACTACAACTACCAAAATGAAGGGCGGTGCACTATGATCCACCTCACACAAAACTAGCAAACAAACATTTACCTGACTCAATGAAGCAGCTTTTTTCAGAACATTATGATATCACAGTGATGTTGACCTTTGAACTTTGGGATATAAAATGTAATCACTGTCATCTATAAGACATTTGTGTGAAATGTTCTCATAATTAGCATATACAATATTGATGTATGGGCGGCACGGTGGTGTGGTGGTTAGCACTGTCGCCTCACAGCAAGAGGGTTGCTGGTTTGATCCCGGGTGTGGGAGCCCTTCTGTGCGGAGTTTGCATGTTCTCCCCGTGTCAGCGTGGGTTCTCTCTGAGCACTCCAGCTTCCTCCCACAGTCCAAACACATGCAGATTGGGGACTGGGTTAATTGATAACTCTAAATTGTCCATAGGTGTGAATGTGAGCATGAATGGTTGTTTGTCTCTATGTGTCAGCCCTGTGATAGTCTGGCGACCTGTCCAGGGTGTACCCTGCCTCTTGCCCGATGTCAGCTTGGATAGGCTCCAGCCCCCCCGCGACCCTCAAGAGGATGAAGCGGTTAGAAGATGAATGAATGAATTAATTAATGAATATTGATGTATGGCCAAAAGCAAGTTTTACAGGCCCACAGTGACCTTTGACCACCAAAACCTCCTGATTTATTCCTTGAGTCCAAGTGGACGTTTGTGCCAAATTTGAGGAAACTCCCTAAAAGTACAAGAACAGGATGGACCCCTTCTCACCTGTCTTGTTTCATGGTTATATCTATTCTGGGAAAATGTTATTTTTAATTACAGGCAGTAGGGTTGCTTTAAAGCACACATGTTCCTGAGTAAAATAAGAAGACTGCATATTTATCTGGCTTCCACTTTTAGCCAGGCAAGATCAGCATGCATTAAGTCTATAATTTCTCTTATTAAGAACTTAATTGCAAGACAAGCTGCTGGTTTCTGCACTAACTGGAGCTTCCATTTTGTTTCAGGCACATGTGAAACAATGAAATATAATCCAGGAAGTCCAGTTGGAGTAACAGATTAATGTATTTAAAGGCTTAACAGACAGCAAAACACCACAAAACAGTTTGTATTACTCACAGGAAGGATTTTACAACTCTGGAAAATTGCCAATCTTTAGTTGCAACAACTGCAAAGTTAAAAAAATATAAATATGGCGGTTATGTTACAAAGTAATGAGCACTTAAAAGTATGTTATTGGCCAGTGCAGAATATGTTGCGCTGTAGCAACAGTTGAGCTTGTTTCAGCCGCCGTACTACACGTGTATACAGTAATTAGGTTCATGTTGCTGGCTTTGTTCCCTGAGTACAGAATAGCTTTGCTTGTAGTCTTATTTCACCTTGTATTGTCACCCAGGTTGGCAAAATTGGTTGGCATTATGGTCCTGGTTCTGCACTGGAAGCAAATCTCCACTATTGTAGTGGAGTGGTAATCAGCTCTGCATTTCTGTTTCCAAACGAGCATGATTGGCTTTCTCCCGGTTGTCATTTGCATTGCTTGAAGAACATTTGCATGAAGTTGAGCCTTTCTCAACTTTACCTTGTAGTGCTGCTCGGTGCCTTTTCAATCTCTGAAGCTCAGTCGGCAGTATCAGGCTGCAATTCCAGGTCTCATTCACAATGAATAGCAGCCTGTCAATGTTCTGGTTTTTGAGTCTGTATGTGTGAAGCCTCCATGCCTGGTAAACCTATGTGTGTCAGACAGGAAACTGATGGCCTGAAGGTACATATTGAGAGATTCCTTGCACATTTTAGTGATTTATTTATGCACTGATAGCAAATAGCGCCTGCGTGCAGGAGATTTGCTGTCTTCTTCGCACTCACACCCTGAACTGATCAACCACAACCCCCACTTAAATGTCAATAATTGAGTTCATGTCCATTTAAAAATGTAGGGAGACACCAGAGTGGGTTTGTTATATAGAGGTGGTTCAGTTTCAGGAGGACAGATGTGGAATAGACTACTATCGTGCAAGATGGCAGCCGCTCTGTTTCCTCAGTGAAAATCATCTGGGCTTTTCTTCATTTTAACCATCGGTTTTAACTCAGTTCTTAATCGGGCTTTATTGTTTTATTTCTGCTTAATCAAACCCGCAAAGATCACATCAGTTAGTGACCTACTGATCACAATCTTTGAACCGGACTGCCTTGGCTGCATATGAGGACGCCTGTCACTGGACCTTCAAGTCACCGAGAGGACTACCCCGAACCTGCTGGAATCTCAGTCAACTCAGAGAGCCCGGTTTCTGGGCCTGTGCCAGTATGTTTCATTTCTCTGCCTGCTAAGCCGACCTTGTTACCTCTGCATTAGCCAAGATATTACTGTGGACTCTCGTTGTTGAGTCCTCGCGTGTAAGCAACACTCATCACAAGCCATGCCTTTGCTCACCTCACCGTCTGGATGTGACAGCTGCCTCTGCCTGACACAGAAAATCTCCAAGCTGGAAGGGAGGATTTCCATCTTGTACCAGACCAAAGATGAAGAACAGATCCTGGACTCCTTGGTCACCGTGGGTCACGCTGTCACCACCACAACCACCGGAAAACTGGATTTGACTGTCCTATGTCTGGATTTCAACTCTGCCTGCCCTGTAGTCCACTGGGCCCCACTGGGAGCTAAGCCCAAGGCACCGGTTAGCTCCACTCCTAGTGACTAGGAGCCTTGGATTTCTGCCCATAAGAGTAGGCATGGTGGAATGCTCCCCGTTCATCCCCATCAACCACAGACCCTCCAGCTGACCAACAAATACTCCATTCTGGACAAGCAAGATTTTCCCCCGCTTGCTGGTTTGACGCATTACGTCATCGGGGACTGATGGCCCCTTCTTGCCACCCGGTAACCTGCTCTCCAGCAAGGCTGCTGGGAAAGACATCGTTCAGTTGCTGCAACGGTCTCCGGCTATGTCCATCCATCCCTGGCCAGTGAACGCACACTGTGGACACTGAGCTGAGCAGGGCCGAGCCTACATCACGTCGGCCGCTAATTCCCCCTACCACACTGATTGTTGGTGATTCCATAATTAGGAATGTGCGCTTCCACAAAGCAGTTACTCACTGTTTCCACAGTGCCACAGTCCGTGACTTCAATAAAAAGCTCCAAGGTTTAATGCCTTCACTCCCGTCATCCATTAGAAGAGTCATAGTCCATGTGGGAACCAACAGTCAACAGTCAGAGCTGACCAAATCTGATTTTAAACATCTTTTGAATTTCCTGAAGCAATATAGAAAGTAGGTGTTTATCTCAGGTCCCGTTCCCACATTAGGTTGCGGTCCTGGTCATTTAACTTGAATCCTTAGTCTTCAAACCTGGTGTTCCGCATGTAAAGCACACAATGTGGAGTTCATTGACAACTTGAACCTGTTCTGGAACCGCCAGTCTCTTTTCAAACGAGACAGCATCCACCTAAACATACTGCGCTCATGAATGCTAGCTGCTAACATACAGCACGCTGTTCAGTCATCTCCACGTGACTGACTGTCAACTCTCCACACCCCCTCCTCTGAGCCTCCCTCTCCAGTTTCATCTCAGGCTATTGTTTCCAGCACTAGCCCCCCCTGCTGGCTTCCTTCAGCACTTCCTTCACCTTTTCATCTCCCTATTCAGCCTGTTGTCACAGATAGGCCCTCCCGTCCTCGCAGCACTTTTAAAGGTGTTAAAAAACTCAATCTTCTTTACATAAAATGCACCGCTGTCCCACTTCCTGTCACTGTGTGTAAGTTGGCCCTTTATAATGTGAGGTCTCTGTCAAACAAGACATTCATCCTAAATTAATTTATCTCCTCAGACCTTTTAGATTTCATATTTCTCACTAAAACCTGGTTAACGTCTGGTGAATATAGCCAGCTCTCAGAAGTATGTCCCCTCACCTATGACTCTTTCATCTCAACAAGACTAAGTGGTCGGGGAGGAGGCATTGCAGTTATTTTCAGAAACTGTCACTAGTGCACAACCATTTCGTCTCATGTTTATACCCATTTTGAGGTTTTTATGTTCAAAACAGGAGGTACAGATCCCATCAATGTGTAACTGTGTATCGCCCACCCAAACACAATGGCAATGAGTTTTTATCATCAGCTGTTTTAAACTTGGACAGAATTTTAATCGCTGGGGATTTTAATTTTCATGTGGACACTCGAACCAATGCCAGCGCTGCCGAATTTCTTGGAACAATGGACTCCTTTAACTTTATTCAGCATTTTTCCAGTCCAACTCATAACCGTGGCCATAATTTGGACTTGGTACCCCGCTTGACTATTGTCTCTCTGAATGTGGATGATTTGGGTGTCTCTGACCTTAGATGCATCATGTTCTCAACCCCGTTTCACACTGTCCCAAACCCTAAATTACCTGTCCATTACTTCTGCACTATAAATACATCTACTGCTAGTAATTTCACTGATGCTTACACTGCTTCCTCTCTTTTTAATACTGTAATTGGCCATCCCCATCACTTGAGCACAGATCAACTAATCACAGCGTTCAATTCAATCTGTGGAGGCATTTTGTTGCCCCTCTGACACTCAAAAAAACATGCACTAAAAGTCAACCATGGCTGAATACTCAGACCCGTGCTCTCAGGCAACTTTGTTGACAGGCAGGACGCAAATGGAAAAAAGAAAGACTTCAGGTTTCACTCGCCATTTTGAAAGGAACCCTGGCAAACTATCAGCAATCTGTTTCAGCTGCAAGAGCAAAATATTTCGCCACCATCATCTCTCACAGTCCAAAAGCTTTGTTTCACGCAATAAATTCGGTCCTCAACCCCACTGTTGCTACCTGTCCTGTCCCGACCACAGCCATTTTTGAGGAATTTTTAAACTTCTTCTCCTCAAAAATTAATAACATTCAATCGAATATTTCATCGGCTGCCAGTGATCCCTCCCAGCTCTGCCATCTTTACTGACTGTCAGCCTGTGTCTCTGTCCAACGTTTATGATATCATCTCACACACTAAATCCATGACCTGCCCCTTGGACATTGTCCCTAAACCCCTCTTAAGACATGTAGGAGACTGTAGGTTCCACAGTCTCCCTCAATATCAATAGTAGTCTCACAAATGGAACTGTACCATCCTCTTTTAAACATACTATTGTTCAGCCTCTCATTAAAAAGCCTCTGTATTAAACAATTTTGCATCCCATCTCCAAGCCCATTCCTGTCCAAAGTACTGGAGAAGACTGTCTATTCACAGCTTGTGTCTCATCTAGCTAACAACAACATCATGAAGACTTTTCAGTCAGGTTTTAGGGCTCAACACAGTACAGAATCTGTCAAAGTGTCAAATGACCTACTGCTGTCTTTAGACAGTGGTAAAAGTGCCATTTTGATACTATTAGACCTCAGTGCGGCCTTTGACATTGTCGATCATTGTATATTATTGAACCGTCTTCAAGAACTGGTTGGCATCCAGGGAAATGCCCTCAAGTGGTTTGCCTCCTATTTATCGGACAGGTCTTTTTCTTTTAAGATTGGGGGCCTCTCCTGCTCATCTGTCCGTATCACTTGTGGTGTACCTCAAGGTTCCATCTTAGGGCCCATTTTATTTGCACTGTACATGTTTCCATTAGGCTCCATTTTCCACCAGCACAAAGTCTCTTTTCACTGTTATGCCGACGAAACGCAAGTTTATCTTCCGGTAAACCCAGGGGATTCCAGCTCCATCACATCACTCCTGAACTGTCTTCAGTTAAAGAATAAGAAAACAGAGGTTATTGTGTTTGGTCCCCCCCTACAACACAGCCAGCATAGTCAGTCACTTAGGTCCACTCATATCATATATTCATAGCCATGCCAGGAATCCTGGTGTCATTTTTGACTCTGTACTGTAAATTTGACAACAAATCAACATTGTGGTGTAAGGCTGTTATTTTCAGTATGAAACATCACGAAACTCAAGTCCATCATCTCACACAATGACCTTAAGACTGTAACCACTTTAATAATATCCTCAAGGCTGGACTATTGTAACTCACTTTACCTGGGTGTCTGCCAGTCATCTTTGTCTCGTTTGCAACTGGTGCAGAATGCCGCACCAAGACTCCTCACTGGTGCCAGGAAAAGAGACAGTATTACACCAATGCTAGCATCCCTGCACTGGCTACCCATCAAATACAGGATTGATTTTAAGGTTCTTTTATCTGTTTTTCAAGCCATACATGGGCTGGCACCCCAGTATATCGCTGAACTCCTCTGCCCCTACTCCAACTCCCGACCTCTTAGATCCTCCGAACATTGTCTTTTAAGCATTCTGCAATCGAGGCTGGTGGGTAAAGGAGGTCGTGCCTTTGCAGTCGCTGCTCCAAAGCTCTGGAATAGCCTTCCCCTCTTAATCAAATGCTCCCCTCAATTGACACTTTTAAGACAAATCTTAAAAATGTTTTCGATGACCTTTGGTTGTCTGTAGTGATTTTAATATTTTAGCATTTTATTTTATCTTTTCATGTTTGTAATTGTTCTTACCAGTTTTATTCTGTTTTATATTTCTGTACATTCTATATTGCTATATGTGTGTCATTCTTTTATCTTGTACAGCACTTTGGACAGCTGCGATTGATTTTAAATGTGCTATATAAATAAATGTGTGTCACAAAATGATGGCTGCTAGATGTAACACTACCACCGATTTGTTCCATCATGTAAAACGCAACCCAGTGCAGAAAAATTGTGTTAGTCAGTAAATGTGTATACTGGGCATTACAGTATGACCTTAAAAAACTGACATGAAAAAATTTGCAGGGAACACAATAGGCAGTCTCACAGTCATTCAAAAAGTAGGTCAGTAATAAATGAAGAAATAAAATACATTCATAAATTAAAAAATGGATAAAAACTAACTACTGCCTGCAAACTGTAATTCAGATACAATTTGAACTTCAAATATGTGACTAAGTTGTCAAACTTAATAACAAAGAAAATATTATCACATCAATCTGACTTAACACCAACTCAGAGTGTCATCCAGACAATATGAGGGCATTATGATGTGGGATTTCAAAATTAAAGTTCTCTTAAATTTCATGAGTGTGCTGTTTTCCCATTAAACTCAGATTAGATATTGGAATGGTCACATTGGTATGACCATATGCATCAAATGGTTAAATTTTAGTTATTTTGAGAATGTAGAGGGAAAAAAAAGGAGAAAATGTGAAAATATCGAGATAAACTAGGCTAAAAATACTGAGATATTATTTCTAAGCCCTATCACCCAGCCCTACTTCACGCCTAATGTATTTTTATCTGGGCCTCTGCCCATTACAACCTTGAGTTAAAAATTATAAGCAGTATGGTTCAGTGAGATATTCTGAGGTTTTCTAATTTTTGTTAGGTTTTGGAGGATGAATGCTGTCCTTTTCCATTATTCATTTCCAGCCGGACCATGTACAGATACATAGCTTTTAGCTTCCTGTGTTTTTTTTTTTCCTTGTTCTTTTTGTCTTAATAAGTTTGACACATTATGTTTTATTATTTGATTAAAATATTATGTTATTTTTTAACAGCTAAATTTATACACACTTTATGATAATAATGAGAACTGAGTAAAAATTGCAGTAGCAAACAATTTAACACAGAAAATGAGCTGGCTTTCCTGATCATTTTGACCTAAATACATGCTGGGAAAAATGCTAATAAGCATGCTAATATGCTAATGTTATGAATAAGCAGACAACTTAAGTTGACCCAACTTGAAACTAATAAACTGATCTTACCACATTGAGTTAATGATAAAGGATGCGTTGATATCATTAGTTCTTTTTAAAGAAGACAAGTTATCAGAACTTTTACACAATGTAATGAATCCCTAATGAAATGATCACGAGTCACTCACTGCTGTTGACTGGCGTGGTTTATTGGTACAACCTCAATTAATCTTTTTTTAAATGCAGATCATTTATATTCAAGGCCCCAGCTACTTCCATGTAGTTCATAGACAACACTTCTCCTGTGTTAAACTACATTCATTTTACCCTCTCCAATCTGCCCTAAATGCAAATGTGCAGATGGATCTTTAGCCCATCTATTCTGGCACTGCACAAAGCTTACTAAATTCTGGCATGACAATTTTCAATTCCACTCAGGGGCATACAAATGCAATATTGCCCCTGGCCCATGAGGTAGCCATTCTAGCTTGATGACAACACACCCCTGGGCTTAAACCATTGGCAGCTAAGGGCATTACAATACAACATGTTAAACACATAATAAACACTGTGAGCCTTTGAAACAAAGCTGCAGTACCTTATTTAATAGGTGAACTTGCTAGTATGCTTGATATGGAAAGGATCTGCTATAATATATTAGAAAAGCCCAAAACTTTTATTAAGATCTGGAAACCAATTCTGACGTTTCTGTCCCCAGCTGATGAAATCTGGGACTAGAACATAACCTAATGTCCTAAGTCACCTAGTTACCTCGTCCTGAGGTGTGTGATATGATGGCTGCATCAACGATATAACTTGTGATCACAACTGTAGTTAATATTGTTTTCAATGTTTGTATGGCGATTAGAAGACAATCAAATGGAGATAATGGTGCATGTAATAGCCTAGTGTTATCTATCAGAATAATGGCAATTGTTTTTGTCTTTTCTTCTTGTAACTCATTATTATGTGTGATAACTGTGTTGGACATGAGATTTCCCATTGTATGGGGAGGTCCCCACTAGGCTTGGGCAATTGGACGAATACATCGCCAATCGCCCATCGGCTGAGTCCATCACGGTTGGTTTCATTTTTGGCGATTTTTTGCGTGATTTTTGTCATTTTATTTTGCTAAATTAATGGTCTGTCTCCATAGAATTCAACTCGGTACATATAGTTCATAATTACTATGTAGAACACAATTAAAAGTGTGCGCGTATTTGAACTGGCAGCCTCACACTGATTTCCAACAAGTCTTTCACGAAACACGTCAGTGATGGCGGAGCTGAAAGTAACGTTAATTCATAAACCATATTTGAGAACTACATCAAAAAAGATGTGCAGTTGTGCACCCCGATCGTTATAGTAGGACAGGTATGTTATCCCTATCTTCCACCTGTTTGCTCATTTAGAGGCTGTGAGCGAATGCGTTTTGTTAAATGAATAAGAGTATAGCCTATAGGCTGTATGTTTCAGTAAAATTTCAATTCATTAATTTTGACATTGAAGACCACAGTCAGAGGATAAGGCGGAGGTAAATTTATTAAAGCAGAATAAACAGTTGGTTGGTCCACAGAAGTTACACAGTAACAGTAGCGTATAATAACAAATAAGTAAATATAAGCAAAGGACACTGGAAAAATAAAGTGCAAAAATCACACAATCACATAAAATAATAATGTCCACTCCCTTTGCGCTGTCTTTATAATAATGCCGTTGCAGACGTGGCAAAAAAAACTAAAGCTGTTACAGCTGTTCTAAAAGCCTCTCGTAGGCTTATTGCTTGAATAAATAAATAAAAATAATAATAAATATAGGCTAAACGAAGAACAATGGAAAAATAAAGTGCAAAAATCACACAATCACATAAAATAAAAGTCCCTTTGCGCTGTCTTTAACTCAAAAACACAATGTTTTACATGTTTTTGGAGAGGAAAACGAGCATGTTAACCTTATCTGGCTTAAGCAAAGTGCGCATATGGTTAACAATGTTACCAGCCGTGCTAAACAACCTCTCAGATGGCGTGCTTGTTGCCGGTATGCACAGATATTTCCGTGCCATGTTGGACATGAGTAGGCTCACAGAGCATGCTGCATTTTTTTGCTGCATTCATGTGGTGTCGGAAGATCCGAGTTGCCGAGTTGTTTTTCTTACATGAGGTGGCGTTCATGTGAATTATCCTATTCTGAAAGTCATTTTTCGATTTTTTTCCGACATCACATGAATGCAACATCCCCCCTCTTTTTTTTTTTTTTTTTTTCCTCCGCCACACACACAACTGCCGAATATATCGGCAACCGCCGGTTGATGGGCTGACGGTGGCCGGTTGGAAATTTTTAACATATCGCCCAACCCTAGTCCCCACTGTATTTCTACTGTTTGATCTGTCTCTAGACTTTATGGGGCCCTGCGCAGATTTGTTTTGGGGGCCCTATTCAAAGGAATGTGTTGCCTCTTCACATAGCGCTAAACCAATTTATGTGAATTATAATCTAAACATTTATAATGTAAAAACAATCATGTAAAGACTAAAGTGGGACCTTTAATCTGTAACACTATCTTCAAATAGCCTACAAGAAATACAGATTTTTTTCTATTACCCCCACGAGTGACCCTTCGAGATGCCTTTTGCTTGATGTGGTTAAATTTTGATGAATATATTCGTGTTATAGTCTCATTAGAAAAAACTGAATCTCACCTGTCTGATAAAGGATATAATACTAAGAAAAAGATAAGATGCACAAGGCAACAATTATGGTGAAAGACATACATTTGTTAGAAATATCTAATAACACTGTAAACCCCTATTTATTCACTCAATGTAATTTTTTGTTTTTTTCGGAAAGCTTCCACCCAAAACTTTTAATTTAGATATTACAGTAACATAAAAGTTTCTATGTCATATGAGCATAAAACACTGAGTACACATTTTTCATAGAGAGAGAGAGAGAGAGAGAGAGAGAGAGAGAGGCCTCCAGAGTCTTTTTCCACAGCCCCATTGAGTTCTTGATGAAAGCTCTTAGTATCCTGTTGATGTTGTACATTTCCAAGCAGTCCAGCATCTATGTGTGTGGCATTGAGTCATAGCCTTTCTTGTAGTCAATCCAGGTGGTGTACAGGTTGTTCTGCCTGGTCTTGCAGTCTTGGGTGACTGCTCTATCAACCAGTAGCTGGTGCTTGACTCCCCTGGTATTATTATTAGTTCCTTTCTGAGACTCGTTGATGTATTTCTTCATGTGCCTATTCATCTTAGCTGCTATGATGACCCTTGTCTGACAGGAATTTCAGGTTTTTATGTCAGTATAGCATCACTTTGTGTCTTTGTTGTTCTTGTTTTGATCACTTTATTCCATGTCGTATGAACATTAAACACACACACACACACACACACACATATATATATATATATATACATTTATATAAATGTGTGTGTGTGTATGTACATATATATATATATATATATACAGTACAGGCCAAAAGTTTGGACACACCTTCTCATTCAATGCGTTTTCTTTATTTTCATGACTATTTACATTGTAGATTCTCACTGAAGGCATCAAAACTATGAATGAACACATGTGGAGTTATGTACTTAACAAAAAAAGGTGAAATAACTGAAAACATGTTTTATATTCTAGTTTCTTCAAAATAGCCACCCTTTGCTCTGATTACTGCTTTGCACACTCTTGGCATTCTCTCCATGAGCTTCAAGAGGTAGTCACCTGAAATGGTTTCCACTTCACAGGTGTGCCTTATCAGGGTTAATTAGTGGAATTTCTTGCTTTATCAATGGGGTTGGGACCATCAGTTGTGTTGTGCAGAAGTCAGGTTAATACACAGCCGACAGCCCTATTGGACAACTGTTAAAATTCATATTATGGCAAGAACCAATCAGCTAACCAAAAAAAAACCAGTGGCCATCATTACTTTAAGAAATGAAGGTCAGTCAGTCCGGAAAATTGCAAAAACTTTAAATGTGTCCCCAAGTGGAGTCGCAAAAACCATCAAGCGCTACAACCAAACTGGCACACATGAGGACCGACCCAGGAAAGGAAGACCAAGAGTCACCTCTGCTTCTGAGGATAAGTTCATCTGAGTCACCAGCCTCAGAAATCGCAAGTTAACAGCAGCTCAGATCAGAGACCAGATGAATGCCACACAGAGTTCTAGCAGCAGACCCATCTCTAGAACAACTGTTAAGAGGAGACTGCGCCAATCAGGCCTTCATGGTCAAATAGCTGCTAGGAAACCACTGCTAAGGAGAGGCAACAAGCAGAAGAGATTTGTTTGGGCCAAGAAACACCAGGAATGGACATTAGACCAGTGGAAATCTGTGCTTTGGTCTGATGAGTCTAAATTTGAGATCTTTGGTTCCAACCGCCGTGTCTTTGTGAGACGCAGAAAAGGTGAACGGATGGATTCCACATGCCTGGTTCCCACTGTGAAGCATGGAGGAGGAGGTGTGATGGTGTGGGGGTGTTTTGCTGGTGACACTGTTGGGGATTTATTCAAAATTGAAGGCACACTGAACCAGCATGGCTACCACAGCATCCTGCAGCGACATGCCATCCCATCCGGTTTGCGTTTAGTTGGACGATCATTTATTTTTCAACAGGACAATGACCCCAAACACACCTCCAGGCTGTGTAAGGGCTATTTGACCAAGAAGGAGAGTGATGGAGTGCTGCGGCAGATGACCTGGCCTCCACAGTCACCGGACCTGAACCCAATCGAGATGGTTTGGGGTGAGCTGGACCGCAGAGTGAAGGCAAAGGGGCCAACAAGTGCTAAACACCTCTGGGAACTCCTTCAAGACTGTTGGAAAACCATTTCAGGTGACTACCTCTTGAAGCTCATGGAGAGAATGCCAAGAGTGTGCAAAGCAGTAATCAGAGCAAAGGGTGGCTATTTTGAAGAAACTAGAATATAAAACATGTTTTTAGTTATTTCACCTTTTTTTGTTAAGTACATAACTCCACATGTGTTCATTCATAGTTTTGATGCCTTCAGTGAGAATCTACAATGTAAATAGTCATGAAAATAAAGAAAACGCATTGAATGAGAAGGTGTGTCCAAACTTTTGGCCTGTACTGTATATATGGACGGTTTATGGTCTTAAACACATTGGCCTCTAGTTTTGCAGACCGGGCGAGGCGGAGGTACAGTGCACCTGCACAGCTACTCCTTTTTCCCACCTCCGTCCCTCCTACCTGCGCAAGTCGGAAAGAGGGAGGAGAGAAGGCGTGGAGTGGGTTTTACACACATCACACCAATCAAATGAGCCCCTCTCCTCGCCCTTAAATGCGCCGCGCAAAGGCGTAATGAGAGTTTACTCAAATTGCCATGGCAGAAGAGAGCAGCAGCGTCAGACGGCTGTCCGCCGGTCAGCCAAACTTCCACTTACACCGGCTGTGCTCCACCTGCGCTGACAGTAGACCTGGTTTCAGCTGGCAAGCTTTTAGCGCACCTTTTGGCACGAAACTGTCACTGCGCCAAGCTGGATCTGTCGACACCTCCCCCTGCTGTGCCACCACACCCATCTCAGCGTACCTCGGCCTGCCAAACTACCAAACTGAGCGCGCCTCGGGTTGCGCTGCTCGAAACTAGCTCTGCGCGGGGTTCGCCACCCTGCACCACCCTGCGCTGCGCCGGGAAACTAGAGGCCATTGTCTCATGGCATGCTGGGAAACTCCACCTATTAAGCCCCAAGATGCCACAATATATTAAGTGCACAGTAATGGGTGTTTATTGGCCTAAAACTAATTAGGTGAAATCACTTTTAGTCAAATTAATTAATACTCAAAAATTGTTGACTTAACATAAAAAATTATGTTAAGCTCACAAGGGATGAGTTTTTGTGTCAAGTGAACATAACATTTTTATGTCATCTTGACGGGGGCAAAAAATTTGTGTAACAGACGAATGGTAAATGGTAAACATTTCTATAGCGTCAGTATTTGCTAAAGCCAGCTGCACTGGGTCTGTGTTAGTGGTAGCTGATGCTGAATGTAGATCTACTGAATCTGTAATTAAGATGGCTGATGATCCAGAACCTCCTCGACTGACAGACTAAAGCGTATAGCACCTGTAAATTATAGATAACAGTACTTTCCCCCTTTTATAGGCCCACATTTCCAAATATAAAAACAATTTACACTATGACTTGACTGAATATTTGATGGTCATTATTAACAGAGAGATATGCATCTATATTGCCCAGTATGCACAGCTAATCAACAGTTTACATTCAATATTTGATCTATAGTGCAGGATAAAACACTAGTGAATATGCTGAAAGAGGTGAAAGATCTGGTGAAGGAAGAGGTGAAGAGTCTGAAGAAACTGATCAAGGAAAAAGATGATAAGATTGCTGCCCTGGCGTGGAGAGTCGACAATTTGGAACAATATACACGCAAGGATAATGTGGTGATTAGTGGATTGACAACCAGACACCGCTATTACGCACGAGTAGCCAGCGGGGAGTCAGGGGGCGAGGACGCTCCGCTGACCAAGCTACAGACTCTCGAGGAACAGGTGATTCAATTTTTCCACAGTAAACACATAGCCATTCAAAAGGAAAGTATATCAGCCTGTCACCTATTGCCAAAGAGAGCCTCAAACAGAGCAGGACAAATGGAGCCAAACATTATCATGCAGTTTGCAAATCGGAAACACAAGACGGATCTTCTGAGACAAGGAAACAAGCTGAAAGGGTCAGATGTCTATATGAATGAGCATCTAATGAGAAAGAACGCGAACATTGCCAGATGTGCGCGTTTATTGAGAAAACAGAAAAAAATCAAATCAACGTGGACTAGAGACTGTAACATATGGATACGTACGAATGGATCATCCCCCGAAGAGGAGAAATCCATTGTTATTCGGGAGATTGAAGAACTGGAAAAATTTCAATGAGACTGAATGAACAAATTGAAACAATCACAGTGAAAGTTTGTCGCTGTCTGTTCAGATTTCATTGCAGGAGTAATATGGATGTTTATGGGCAATAGAAACTTGTTTGGACTGTGCGTGTATTGGTTGTCCGACAGTGACTGGAGCTTTCTTCCGGGTGAGCTGGGGACTTGGAGTGGCTTGGAGCTGCAGGCCTGTCGCGAGTATTAACAAGGGAGTGGGCCTATGGAATTGCCGTGCTAGTTGCCCTAGACTGCTTTTTTTTTTTCTTTCTTTCTTTTTTCTTTCTTTTTTCTTCTTTTCCTGTTGCAGATGTTGGACTGCGGGGACATTGTGGAGGTACAAACGAGTGGAACTTTTGAAACGAGTGAGTTCATTGTCAGTGTTTTGGATATTTCATTTATTTATGATTTACTCTTATTTTTATACCAATGACGGACTATGAGAGTGACGATCAAGATGTAACGACTGGAGGAAATGACATGACCACTCTTCTAAATTCATATCTAGATTTTAATTATGAAACATTTGATTACTCTGGGAAAAGAACACATGACATGGACTGTGACTTTGAACCAGAAACACATTTTTTTCATACCATGCAAAACGAATGTAGGTATTATACTGAACAGCAATTCAACGTAAAGGTTAAAATGATAGGTGTGTTCTCAATTATACATATAAATAGCAGAAGCCTAATTAAAAATTTCTCAAAGGTATATGATTTTTTGGGGATGTTGAAAACCAAATTTAGTGCTGTAGCTGTTTCAGAAACTTGGTTGAGTGACGAAATAGTAAAAGATTATGAATTGCAGGGGTATCGCATGTTTTATGTTAATAGGAGAAGAAAAAGGGGTGGGGGCGTGGTCCTATATGTTGATGAGACCCTACAATGTAAGCAAGTGAAAAATATGTCTAAAGGGATAGATGACAAGTTGGAATTTATAACAGTAGAAATTGAGGTGGAGAAAGCTAAAAACATAATCATAAGTTGTGTTTACAAAGCTCCTGTATGTGGAATAGAAATTCTTAAGGAACAAATGATTGACTTGTATGAAAAAATAATCAATAAGAAGACTGTATTTGTATGTGGGGACTTCAGCATTGATTTATTTAACACACAGGGTCATATGGGTACAACTGACTTCATTAACTCCATGTATAGTGTTGGTCTATTCCCAAGGATCACTAAACCAAGTAGAATTACTAGGTCCAGTGCAACTCTAATTGACAATATTTATTCTAACATCATAGATGCAACTGTAGGGGGGTTGTTCATCCAAGACATAAGTGATCATTTACCAATTTTTACAACTTTTCACTATAATCTAAAGGGAAATCCTGGGGAAAAAAAACAAACAACACTTGAGAAATACAGAAACGGTGAAGTCATTAAAAATGGATATGATGAGACAAACCTGGGAATCTGTTTATGTTGCTGATGTAAAGGAGGCTTATAATTAATTTTTAAGTATATTTAAAGAGTGTTATGATAGAAATTGCCCCTTGAGAACACACAGTGATAGAAGTAAAAAAGAAAATAAGCCATGGATATCCAAAACCCTACAGAATGCAATTAAAAAGAAAAATATACTATACAGAGAATTTATAAGAAGTAGAACAGAAAAAGCCGAAAGAAGATATAAGCTATACAAAAATAGATTGACAAAGATAATTAGGATAAGTAAGGAGAATCACTATAGTAAATTATTGGAAGATAGTAGAAACAATATCAGAGAGACTTGGAAAGTAATTAACAGCTTAATTAGAAAGAACACTGGAAAAGCTGATTTTCCCCAATCCATCTTAAAGGGAGATATTCATATTTACAATAAGGAAAATATTGCAAATGAATTTAATAGTTTTTTCGTAAATGTAGGACCGAGTTTGGCAAGTGATATTGTACAACCAACTAATACGGATGAAGTAAGTAACCTGACAGAAATAAATGTAAATAGTATGTTTCTTACAGCCACTCATGAAACAGAAGTTATTGGGATTGTCAGTGCATTTAAAAACAAACAGTCTACAGATAATAATGGTTTTGACTTGGCCTTAATTAAGGACACTATAGAAGGTGTGGTTAAACCTCTGACCTATATTTTTAATCTTTCACTCACAACTGGAATCTTTCCAAATGAAATGAAAACAGCTAAAGTAATTCCCTTGTATACGTCTGGTGGAAAAGATCTTGTGTCAAAGTATAGACCAGTTACTTTGCTTCCGCAATTTTCAAAAATTCTGGAGAAACTATTTGTTACAAGATTGGATAGTTTTATAGAAAAGTATAACATCCTGAGTGAGAACCAGTATGGTTTTAGAACAAACCAGTCTACTGGATTAGCACTCATGAAACTCATGGATGAAATAACCACCGCCGTAGACAATAAATTATACACAATGGGAATTTTTATTGATCTAAAAAAAAGCCTTTGATGCGATCGACCATGGATTATTAATGCAAAAAATGTACAAATATGGCGTCAGAGGGGTAGCTCATTCCTGGTTATGTTCTTATCTAAGTGATAGATGGCAATATGTCTCTTGTGATAACACTGATTCTGTGTTATTAAAGGTAAAATGCGGGGTCCCACAAGGGTCAGTGATTGGGCCAAGATGATACAAATTTTTTCTGTTCTGGGGAATAGTTAACTGATATAATAACCACTGTTGAAAACGAGATGAAACTGGTAAAAAAATGGTTTGATGTACATAAGTTATCTTTAAATACAAGTAAAACAAAATTTATGATATTTGGGAATCGTAAAATAGATACAGTAGTTAAACTGAGAATAGAGAGGATACAGAAATTGAAAGAGTGTTTGAAACAAAATTTTTAGGTGTCATTATGGACCATAAACTGAATTGGAAAATGCATATTAATCATGTTAAATCAAAATTAGCCAAATCAATTGCCATATTATACAAGGTAAAGGATATGTTGGACCAGCGTACTATGTATATTCTGTATTGTTCAATGGTTGTCCCTTACATAATGTATTGCCTAGAAATATGGGGGAATGCATATTCTACCCATACTAAACCTATTTTTATTCTTCAAAAAAGAGCTGTAAGGATTATCACAAAATCAAATTACAGAGAAACATCAAATGGATTATTAAATTAAGGGCTTTCAAATTTATGGACTTAGTGGACTACAGAATAGCATTGATAATGTACAAAGCGTATAACAACCTGTTACCATGTAAAATAGTGAGTATGTTTAAAAAAAGGGAATGTAGATATGAGCTCCGAGGGAAACGTATGATTGAGAAAATAAAATCCAGGACTAAGATAAAAGATCAATGTATTTCTGTAAGGGGTGCAAATTTATGGAATGCTCTTGATGATGAATTGAAGATGTGCCAGTCAATTTATGAATTAAAACGCTTGTTTAAAAGTAAGGTATTTGAAAAATATGAGAAATGTAGTTGATGTTACTGATATCATTCTGGAATTATATTTGGGATTTTTGTGTAATATGGTATTATTTTCTGTTTAATGTTTTGAATGATTTAATCTGAATAAGCTGATCATGTAAGAAGGGTAGGCGAAAATAAGCGTTAGCTTCAGCCTATGCCTTTTCGGTTTGGTTATTTTCTAGTTATACTGATATTTTCTGTTAAACTGTGTATTTTTGTTAAATGACCTGACCGAAATAAACATTTTCATTCATTCATAGTCAATGTCAATCCATTGCTTTCCATTCCTGCATAAATCCATTGTTGTAATTTAACCTCCACAGAAAGACCAGATAATTATTGTCTTGTTTTAAAATTATGTTTGCCATAGGAGGAGTGCCATAACACTCATATTAGACTGGACTGGTCACAGATGTTGCTACTGGAAAGCACAGGCGTAATTTTTTGCAGATGAACGCCTTATCATAAGCAATGTGTTATTTTTTCTATGCTACACAGCCCGAAGGTGATTGGCAAACAAGCAAGCAAAATACAGACAGACCGAGTGATTCACTGCCCAGCTAGGTTAGTAAGATGGACAGACACGCTACAAAGAGATGCACTGTAGGCTAACACATCAGTTTAAAATTAAAATGTGAAAAAAAAAAAAAAACACTCAAACTGACATCAAACTTGAAAAGGAGAGAACACAGATTTCCTGACTGCTGTTCCCACAACTCACTGTCCTCCAATTGACCATATGCAACCTGCATAGTGAGCATAGGGGCCACCTTGCTCTGTCTGTTGGACATTTCATGCAATCTTGGTGGCCCTGTGCTGGCCATGGGGCCCGAGGCAGCTGTGTGGTTCACTAATGCATGAGGCTGAAGTATTGCTTCTTTGTCTTAAGTTTGTAAAAGAAAAAACATACATTAAGTACTTAAATTGCATATAATTTGTATTTCAAAGTCATAACAACTTGTAATTCTTATTCATGCCAATGAATTTAAGCTGGTGTTCTACAGTGCAGTAAAACATGGGTTGAAGCTTTGGGTTCAGCCCTGCACAAATCAGCCTTGGAAATGAAAGAATTTCATCACAAATCATAACTAATCTTACATTTAATTCGTAATTGCAACATAAGCTGGTTATAAGGCATCATTTATTTGCCAGACTGTTGGTGGAAGAAAGGCATGCAAATATTTATATGTGCTTTCATAAATCATCAGGGGAAAGGGAGAAGGGCTGCTCTGCCAGAGTCTTGTGTAGGAGGAGACAAGTTGCTGTTACAAGAACGACAGATAACCCCCCCCCTCATACTGTAACTCCCTCATATATACACATGCCTGCTATTACACAGTTTTAACTTTTGCCAGACTCCCTGATAATGGCAGTGTGGTGTGCTTTTATGGGGCTGAAAAAAGCAGAGTATGAGTCGTGTCATGATATGAATCAGTAATAAAGATTAGGGCTTTGATTTGTAGTGAAGAGGAGCTCAGAAATCATCAACCAAATTAACATCAAAGTCATCCTCGGCTGCTCTCCCAGAGTTCTGCAGGCTCAAAACCAGTATCACTGTTTCATCTACTACCTGTGTGTATGTGTGTGTGAGGGTGTGTGTGTGTGTGTGTGTGTGTGTGTGTGTGTGTGTGTGTGTGTGTGTATATGTGAGGGTGTGTGTTGATATCAGGCAGAGATGTCTCGAGTGAACAAGTAGTATTACTGCGTGTTAACATCATCTTACCTTAGGAGGAGCAGTATTTGGGTTAGAGCACAGGAGAAAATCTGTGTCCATCTCCTTCAAAGTACAAGAACTGTAAAGTAATGAACACCTGACATTCACCAGCTGCTTCCTTTCACCTGCCAGGAATAAGCTCCAAGAGGACATATTGCATGTGAGGTACCTGCAATGACCCACTAGTTACAGTTACAAGGATAAGATCCCTCACTGGCTGCCCACCACCTAACACAGTCAATTGTTTTTTTGCTGGAATTAAGCACATCAGGCAGTGACACTGCAGTAATCAAACCATAGGCATCTGCGGTCTAAAATTCAGATCATAGTAACTGGATGTTTAAGATACATCTTAATATGTTTTTTTTTTTTTTTTTTTTTTGGTGTCAGTGTTCCTGCTATCACTTTGCATCTGGTCTGCCAGTGCCCTCCTGTAGGCTGTGAGTAAGTTAGTGTTTACTTGTCAAGTTGCAATATACCAGCAACTGTTTCTTCACATGAAGAATTTGGCTAAAGACCAACCAGAAGGCCTTCTGAGTCATCTTTAACTTTGATTTCAGTCATATGTGACCTAAATTTTAACTTTGACAACCAAGTTGGAGGAGTTATTCAATCTTATTTTTATCAGCTAAAAGATATTTCCAAAGCAAAGTCATTCAGCTCCCCACTGAAAGTTGTTCACATAGTTATTTGAACTTGGCTTGACTTCTTATATTCTGCACAAGACTACTGTCTGCAGTTGTTCAAAAAGCAGCCACTATAACTGAAGCCAAAAAAGTTACCTTCTTTCCCTTTGACATCCACTATGAATAGATTTATATTGTTTTACATCACACACGCTCAGTTCTCAAATGGACTCTATGGGTAATACTCCAATCACAAGCATGCATTCGCCCACTGAGATTTGCATAAACATAGCCGGACAATCAGGCCTCGCCTATCCAAATACATGCCGACCGCACAGTATATAAAGCAATACATCACTGTCCGCCATTCATTTTCTCTTCAGCGACAGCAAGTGGCCCTCTGTCTTTCGACCCCTGCAAGGTTAGGCTATTGCTCCACCCAGTTCGGTTAGATGGGGTCACCTACTTCGACAACTAACCTTTAGGCGGTTGGGATCTGTGTGGTTGGGTCGACATTATGTCATGACAGGGCGTTCATTCATTGGGCTCCACCCACTGTACCCACAGAGTCCAGTAGAGGGATGTGTGAGATAGAACAAAGGTTATGAGATTGTAACCCTAGTTCTATTAGTAGAAGCAGAGCCCTCTACCTAAGGGCCCTGTTGCTCCTACACCGCTGGCTGAAGAGAGTGTAGGATGGAGGGCAATGTTGTGCACTGCCTTATATTCTGTGGGGTCCATATGTATAAGGGCAGGCGCATCCTGATTGGCTGGCTACATTTATGCTAATCTCAGTGGGCAAACATGTGCTTGTGATTTGAGTTGAGTATTATCCATAGAGTCCAGTAGAGGGCTCTGCCTGTGCTAACAGAACTAGGGTTACAGTGCTGTAACCTTTGTTATGTTGATAGGTTTAAGAATTAACTCAGTTTTAACAACAGTTTAAATATTTTTTTAGGTTCAATTCTATGCTCTGGCCCTAGTAGTTATTGAGCACTGCCACTTAGTGTTAAGTGAGAGGCATAATAAAAAAATTCCTTTTTCCTTGAAGCCTTCTGAGTGCATTGGTGTGTGGATACACTGTCACCCTTTACAAAGCCTAAGCTGTGAGTTTGAAGACACTTCTGTCTCTGTGTGCGTAGACATATTCCACATAGGTGCAGACAGTGTGCTTGTAAGCACGATTTATCAAATTTGTGTTTTGGGGTAGGTGGGTTTGTTTTGTTTTGCTCTAGCCAATCAAAATAACGTGACGCTTCATCCAGCTAACATAATTTTCAGATAACGCTGGTGTGGTTGCTAGAAGTAGTTAACTCAATGTTTTTCAAGTCATGTGGCATGTTAGACTTTGATGCAGGAGACCACATGTCCCATCCAATTACAGTCCTGAATTGTAAACCTTTTTATTATCTGTAACCATGGCCTTTCCATAAACTTAACCAGGGTTTGTTTCAGACTAGCCACGCTGAAAGGCCGAACATACAGACTTATGAACGGGGTGGAGTGTTTTTTATTTGAAATAGGAGAGTTACCTCTCCAACAGCAGAGTACCAGAGGAGGGTCTAAAGGCCCTGAAACATCAAGCCGTCGGTTGGCCGTCAGTTGATATTCATAGTGCATGAGGAGAGAAACAGAAGTGAGGAAACTAAACAAACAGCTTAAGTCAAGAGGGAATGAGACCAAAACAAACTTTTTACATAAGGTAAGAATATTTTTCATGAGCTATTTAGCTTCTTAGCAGAAACCAAGTCCTGACGGTTTGTGTTACTGTTTACTGGTGCACAGTAAATATGCTCATTATCATTGGATTGTGTTGTCAATGTGCTAACTGGCTAACTAGCATCTAGATGGTCTTGCAGTGTCCCTTTTTGAATGACATATACAGAGTACTGCCATCTGCTGGTGTGGAGAATTATTTCTTCTCATGCAGACGCATATCGTACGTGTTTGTTGGTTGTTGGCTGTAGTCTTTGCGATGTGCTCATGCACAACTTTTAGGCCGAGACACAGCCGACATGAGGCAACAAACAGTTGGCTTCTGTTGCGGCTAGTTCTTTGAAGTCAGTTTGTTGTGTCTTGGCCTTAAGACTGCATGGGACTTTTGGATTGAAAGTCCTAGTTACATTTCTAATGTTCCTTTTCACTTTTATTTCTGCGGGAGGGGATTGGTCTGCAACACTCACCATCATTATTATTGTATTTAACATTGATGAGTGTGGGAGTATGCTACTGTTTCGTTATTGTCCGGGTTGTCTTTGTTGCTTATTTAACCTTTTTTTTTGCATAACTGCCCATACTAATATAGCAAGGAAGCTAGCTAGCTATTTAGGGAGATGACATCCTTATTAATCCTGTCTACAAAGGTCTGAGTGGTGGACTGTTTCTTTAACTGATGCAAATAGCCGTCAGTAAGATCTATTTGCAACAAGTCAGACACGTGGGCGGCGATTCAGAGGTCTGGACCCAGGCAAACTCATAAGTTGTTTGTTGTGTAAATTATGTGGATAAATTACTACATGTAACTTTATATGCTCCTAAAAACACGTCCAGACCTTGTTCTTTCCTGTTAGTGCTAGCCTTAAGCTAATGCCACTGCTGTTTTTTTATTGTAATGTTAAAAGTTTTGACCACTTTTGTTTTTAAATTTGGGTCAAACGTTTATTTATTGTGGATGCTTCTGTCTCTGCCAGCGGGGAAAGTAACAGGATTGTGTAGAAAACTGGATGTAACAGGCTCAGGCAGCAGCTCAGGCCGAGTCACTTGTTGACTTGGTATTTGTGGTTTGTTTTAACAACAGAACATGCTCTGTGACGTCTTTTAACATCATTTGAGTTCTGAGCTGAGCCAGGAACACTCCCAGGTGTGAACAGGCAAAGCTTTGATCCAAAGCCAAACTTCACAACATTTGGCTTTGCTTCCTGATGAATAATTTGAAGCAGCAATGGACCATACAAACTGCTGCTCTAATGTACTTTTACACCACAGTAAGGTGGTTCTTTAGCCTTAATTTCCATTTTTGATGGGAACAGGGCCACTGCAGCAGTAACTGATTGGATACAACTGCACAAATGGAGAGTAGCAATTTAATATGCTGAAAGCTAGGTATTTATTTATCATGGGAAAACAAATAATGAATTTACTGCATTAGTGCTGGGTGTGCAAATACAGTGTTCATGCAATACACATGAAAGTTGATAAAAGAGTAGAAAACCATAAACATATAGCCTTGCTTCTCTCACACGATCAGTGGTTGGAGTTGAGGCAGGGGTCGTTCAGGGTCAGGCCTAATTGCTCATCCAGGGGAAAACAAGCAAACATTTTCCTTTATACAAAAAAAAATTGTCTTTTTGTTGTTGTTGTTTGACCCAACATAACACTAAAGAGTGTTATCTCAAGGCAATTGAATCGAACGCAACTGGACTTGGTTTTGTCTTAGAAGACGTTTCACCTCTTATCCAAGAGGCTTCATCAGTTCATGCTTGTCTGACTAGGCTGGAACTAGTCTGACAAACTGGTGTGGAAGCACCCAGGTATTTAATCTCTGGGGAGGTCTTCACAAGGCCAATGATGTCACTGGTTTGTTAGTGCTCCAATGGTGTGTCAACGACAGTCGTTAAAACTCCTGCTGCAGCGGTTGTCACTGGAGTCGTTAGAGTCACATGAGGCCATTTGTGAACGACCGTTGTTTTTAGAGGTTAAGGAGTTAAGCCTCCTGGGCAAGGATGAAAGGACAGCATTATAGGTGGGGGATAGGTGGTGTCGCAGACCTCCTCCTCTATTGAGAGATGGCTTTTCCAATTTCACATAGATGGCTTCTTTTACACCTCTTTCAAACCATCGGTCTTCCCTGTCCAAAATGTGCACATTGCTGTCTTCGAAGGAGTGTACTTTCTCCTTGAGGTGTAGATAGACAGCTGAGTCTTCCCCTGACGAGTTAGCCCTTCTGTGTTGGGCCATGCGTTTGTTTAGTGGTTGTTTTGTTTCACCAATGTACAGGTCTGGGCATTCCTCACTGCATTGGACAGCGTACACTAGGTTGCTCTTCTGAGTGCGTGGTGTACGGTCACTAAAGAGTGTTATGTTGTTTTGAACACTTTCCTCCTACTCATATCATTTTCAAGCACATTCAGGGTCTTTATTTTTTATTGTCGAAGATACTTTACACATCTAGCAGCACAGATGTAAATTCTGCTTTTCCAGGGAAAGTAGGAGTACTAGGTCCTGGTAGAATTTCCCAGAATGAAGACGTTTTCATTCAAGTGTAAATTATGCCTTAAATTCAGTGTTTTGCATGTAAATGACCAGCCCACTCTCATTCCTAGGTTGTCAAATACCAACGCTTTGTCACAGATCTCGATGTGTGATACGGATGCTAATGGCACTCTTTAGTGTCTTTATGAGACGCACTGGGCTTTTAAATCACTGGCCCATCATTAAGCGGGATATGCACAGATTTTGGTGCATTACTTTTTGTAGAGATTCATACAAACAAGGCATGAGAACAGCCTAAAGACCTTTGCATACAGAATCTGTTTTTTTTTTTTTTTTTTGTCCAAAATCATCGCATATGTAAAAATAAATATGACCTCACATTGGGTCAGTCATGTTTGCACACTAAGTCCGACACTTTGGTCCGTCATAAAAGTTTTCTGAACAGCTTCAATTTCTGTGTTTTTTGCATCTGCCAAAATTCTTTAGAGATCTGTTTGACCAAGGATCAGTGAAGAAAATGTAGCAGCAGGACACATCCATGACAACAGAGAGGAATGGGCCACGGTGTACTTTCATACCTCAGATAACCTACGTTCAACAGGTCAGATAGTAATATTCAGGTGGATAATGATGTTATGGAGGAGGATGTGGACCACACACACACACACACACACACACACACACACAGAGAGAGTGAAAATGTGAAGATGGAGAGGGAGGACAGCTCAGCCCTTTTAGCATGGTGGGGAGAGTCTGGCAACAGATAGGCAACACCAGTGGAGAGAAGGAAAAGTGTCAGGGACAGTAATATGCACTCAGTGTGCAAGTTTTCTCCTTAACATTTTTTTTCTTTCTTTTCAGATGACGGATCAAAAAAAAAAACAAAATGGACTTAGTGTTTAAAGGCCTTTACATGCTTAAGGGTGGCCTGTGTGTTGCACTTGAAGATGCTGAAGTGTATTTGATCACCTAGCAATGAGATCAGTCTGCAAGGACATGTTGACTTAAAGTACTCATGCATTCACTGTAATTTCATAAGAATACAGCATGAAAAAAATCACAGCTTGAAAACTAAATATCAAAAATAAATACCAGAGGGTGTGCTTTTTTCTTTCTCCCTGAGCAGTGTGTTTAGGCTGTGTCCAAAAAAAAAAACCCACCAACCCGAGGGCAGCTTGTAATGTTGTTTTCCAGGGCAGCCGTGAGCTACCACAACCATTTGTGAATGGTTTTCCACAGGACAGCACAGCAAGGTAACAGACGTTGTTTATCACGATGAGAGCTTTTTCCGCACAAACCACAGTAAAAGCCTGTCAACAGCAGCTCTTCATCCAACAGCTCACTTATTTGATTGCTTGCGAAGAGCCTTGCTTCTCTCACAGGATCAGTGGCTGTGGTTGTAGTCGAGGCAGGGGTCATTCAGGGTTGGGCCAAGTTGTTTACTCTTCACTTAATGAAGGTCTGTGGAAGAAAGTTCACCAAACAGTAAATACATAAATGAATCCCTAACAAAGCTCTACTAACTCAGAGATATTGCACTTCTTATAGCTGCTAATAATACAATAATTAAAATTAAACCTAGTCCGTGGAGAACAGTGAATGCATTCTGATTGGAAGTTCTGCCTAAGGGTTGAAACTCAGGTTACTGTGAAGGTTTTTGAGTGTAAGTTAACTGCTGAATTTAGATTGCATTCTCTGGTGGGTTATGATAGCTTGAAAGTAAGAAGACACTTTAATTTCACGACTAACAGTTTTGTGGTTTGTGGGTCTCAAAAACTGGTCTGCAGCTTGCCGGGTGTCTCGCCTAGGTGCCACGCCATCCACCATTTCCTCCACCTCCCAATTACAAAGTCAGCTCATACACAACGTCACTTTAGAAACATTGATGTGATACATATGAAACATACAAATGTAATGTATCCGTAGTTTGGGGAAACATACAATGACAACATTTTCCTCTGGTATCTGGATTTTAATGATTCCCTTGACCTCTAAGTATAAAACATAAAACAGGGGTTGTATAAAGTGGAGAGGACACGTCCCCACATTCTTGGGGGAAATTACACCCCTGTTTTACACCCTTGCTATTAGCATATGACACTGACCCATTTGTCCTGTACTGTATATAGGTTGGGTCAGCTACCTCATACTCAGATTCCATTAAGAGTTGGTCGCTCTGGAATCAGTTGTGTATGTAAAATATTCGTCTTTCTCTTTGTCTGGTTCGAAAGACATTGGTAAAATGTGGGTATTAACACTGAATGGTCTCAGTGAACCAAATAAGTTGGATAATGGTTTTAGTCTCCTGGGTCAGGGTTGGGGTCAGGGTTAGGGTCCCTCTTTCTTCCTTTTCCCTGATCACTGTCATTGGGCGTCAGAAATGTGGAAAACTGCAAAATCTGCAAATACTGTTTTGACCTGTTTGTTTGTGTAAAGATGTTTCTAATATTTTGCCCTCCTACATCATGTAAACTGAGTGGACTCATAGAATTGTTGCGTGTGAACCATTGACAGGAGTGAGAAAAAGTAGCTGCTTGCAGTTAGTAAACTAAAAGAAGAAGAACAGCAGCTGAAAATGTTGGCAAGTTGGAAAATGTTTGTTATTGCCATGTTATGCCATTGTTACTGTTTATATATAGCTGCCGAGGTGTATGTTATATGTCACACTGATGCCGCTGTTGCTTGGTCCTAGGAGGCACAAAGAAGGAACTTTGTAGCCACCCTATAGCGCAATCTCTTTTTAAAAAGGGCAAGTGAAAGCACAGATGTCTAACGGTGCCCTGGGTCTACAAGCACTGCAGCTCTGGCTGTTGGTACACCTTTCCATACATCTCCTAAAACCTTGTAATACACCACTGTTATACCATATGAAAATAAATTACAAAACTATCAGCTGTGCAAACAAAATCATCAAGCTACCAGACTTCAGGGTTCTAATGTTAGAAAGCTGAAGTTAGCAATTATGATTTTATAAAATGGTTTTACAAAGTAGCCAATATGTTTTGTCATCTGTTGAGTTTTACAAGATAGCTTCGCTGCCTTACAACAATAAATACTCATTTTAAGTTAGCAAACGATAAAAGTGACAGTCTTGCAGAGGAGCAAATGGTATTGTTTGGACTGCCCCCCCTCCAATCCCCTCTTCACACTACCTACCACTCCACACACACACACACACACACACACACACACACACACACACACCTCCTCTAGTGTCTTTGTTTATGGATCACCTCCACAGTTGTAGAGTGTTGTTCTTGGACTGTAGTCTTTTGTTTTGGTATGTTCTTGTGTGTGTGTGTGTGTGTGTGTGTGTGTGTGTGTGTGTGCGTGAGTGTGTGTCTTACTGGTCCCACTCCTCCAAATGGCTATGAGTCCCTTTTGAGTACCCTATGTGAGTCCCTATGAGTACCCTCACTGTCTGAGAGCTGAGAGGGATCCACACAGAGCAGGCTTACTTTCACTGAGGTCCTCCTTTACTCTGCTGAAATACATGTACCCTTTCATTTTTATTGTCATGTTTGTGTGTGTGTATTCCCAGTGTATGTACATCCTTAAATCTATAACCACCCACACCCCTTTATCTCTGTAGGGAATCTATCAACCTGAAACAGAAAACAGTAGCTGTAAAGGGCTTGGTACGGTCCATTAATGTTTATACAGCCTGTTCAGTGATGTCAGCGTCAGACACTGATGCACAGAGTTACCTTCCATGGTGGTACGATCGGCACTAGCAGTTTGCAACGCCGCCCGCAGCTACTGTAATATAAAAACCAAGAAAGGGTGTAGGGTGGCTGAGAGTGATGTTGGATGGGTCAAACAGACTCAAGACTTTAGCGCAGCAACCTGCTGTTTGTTTCCTATGTTAATTCAAAGCCAAACCATGATATTTTTTCTAAACCTAACCACGTGCTTTTGTTGACCAAACATGAGGAAATAAACCTAGAGTTTTTTTACATGACCACTGAACACCTTTGATTTCCACTTAACTACATAAAGAACAGTTCTTGCATTGGTACCACACATTGGCACTGGACGTGAATTATGTTGTACAGAATTGCCCAATATGATCACCGAAGTTTTTTTGCCTCCGTGCCGGCAACAGCCATGGCCAGATGCATTTTTGGGCTTATTCTTAGGTTGTCTGTCCATCCATACATAAGTATGTCAATCCGTCCATCCATCCCATTCTCTTGAAGGCAATATCTCATAAACGTCTTGAGGGAATCTATTCAGATTTGGCACAAACGTCCACTCGGACTCAACAATGAACTGACTAAATTCTAGTGGTCATAGGTTGAAGGTCAAAGTCACTGTGACCTCATCTTTTTCATTCTTGTGAATGTGATATCTCAAGAACACCATGAGGGATTTTTTTTCAAATTTGGCACAAACATCCATTTGGAGTGAACAATGTACTGATTAGATTTTGGTGGTCAAAAGTCAGTGTTACTGTGACCTTTCATCCATCTCACTCTCATGAATGCTAAATTTTAATTCTTGAGGGAATTTCTCTCAATTTGGTACAAACATCCACTTGAACCAAAGAATGAACTGATTAAGATTTGGTGGTCAAAGGTCAAGGTAACTGTGATGTCACAAAACATGTTTTTGGACATAACTCAAGATTTCATATGCTTATTATGACAAAAATGTTATACAGATTTTTAGTAGGTGATGAAGTAATGACATTTTCGATCCAAAAGGTCAACTTCACTGCAACATCATAATGTTCTGCATGAAACATTTTTCTGGCCGTAAGTCAACATCATATCTCAGGAACAGAACGGGAGACATTTGGTCAGATACCGAGTTGGTGACACTAATCTTGGGTGCCCACCCTGAAACTGCACTAATTGTAAAGATCTTCTGTGTGAAGCATTTATGTTTTCACAGACATGGATGTAAACTGGAGGTGCAACTGAATGGTTCATGAAAGCATAATTCTAGTTTTAAAGAATTTTGGATTTTCTCCTCATTTTTGTATTCATCCTCTTTTGTTGTTGTCGATTTCTTTGTTTGTCTGCCCTCATTCCTTTTCTGTATATGAATCTCTTTAATAATTCTTGGAAATTAGATTCTTTGTTGTCTTCTTCCAAATGCAAATACAGCTATTTTAAAGATTTTTATAGAATAATGTCCTTGATACTTTAAGCTGATCTGATCATATTTTAGTAACTTGTGAAAGGAATGTGCTTTGCAACTTAACATGGGGGAATTTTGTAAAGGTTACACTGCCTGTTTTTTTCCCCTGCATTAATAAAGAGTAATTTTCCAAGTAAAATCTGCCCTTTCTTTAAAACATCTAAGGTGATGAGGCCGAGTAATTTATGTTCAGGTTTTGATCCAGAAACAACCTGCTTTAAAACCATCACAGACAGCATTTACTGTTGCAGACATATGAGGTGTAAAATACCCAATTTTAATTTCTCTACAAACTGTGAGCATCGATCAACAGAATGATATTAAGTGAAATGAACATTGGCTATGCAAGTCATTTATTTTCTCCACCCATCTTATTACTTTTCAGCTGTGTTAAACACATCCCATTAGTTTTATTCTTTAAACAGCAATGGGAACAGCACATTTGTGTCATGAGGGGGAGAGCAGAGAAGCTGAATTTACTCATTCTTGTCCTTAAAAGAAGATGAACAATCTGGCTGAAGGAACTTATGTACTTTTACTGTAACAACTCCCACTCAGTCAGTCAGACACCACCAACTGCAAAAAGTCAGAAAACACATTAGATTACAGCCTGTAAATTACAGTGTAATTATTTTTTTACGTATGGGGTACCAATGATAAACTTACTGTGTACCACCTGGTAGGTACAAGGGACATCAGGTACAGGGAAGTGGGTAACAAATTATGCTACAGAAAATGATACTGTGTGTATTTTATTTTATTTTATTTTATTTATTTTTTTTTTTTTTCCCATGAAATAAATACTTACAGGGTACAGAAATGGTGGAGGGCTTAGAATATACTGGATATCTTTCAGTAATCATTATAACATGAAAACAATGAGTAGCACTTTTACAATATGTTAAAAAAAAACTGGGAAAAGGTCAACAATCTTTTTTTTATTGACTACTATTTCTGGTATGTGATGAGGTCGGAGTGAGAATGTGTTGATATAGTCTGAATTTTGCTCTTTTTTAAGGCATGCATCAGGAAAAATTAAAATTGACATCTCATTTGTTGTATTTATGGATAGCACACTATTCTATACACTATAAATTGTCCAGTAAATCTTAATTTAAATAAAAACTATTAGCCATAGCTAAAGGCACACTTTCCCAGGCCTATCCTTATGTGTTAATCCCCAGCAACAGCCATAATGCACTGTTATAATGATAAGTGCACCATATTTGGAAAGCTACTTCTTTTGTAAGTATATCAGAATTTTAAATGAATCAAACAATACCATAAATAATCTAATTCATTTATCAACTCTGTCAATTTGTTCTGCCTTGTTATCCAGTAATTACTTTATTAAAGAGGTTTGTAATGTCATAATGACTTACAGTGTTATTTATAAGACTCTCAACGGTGTTGCCCCCCTTTTCCAACATTTTGTCTTCTTCCATTCTACTTACATTACCTTATAAAGTATTTATTTTTACACCATATATTCCACATAATGACACTGTCATCTATGGGGTGTAATCCTATGAATGTATAATAAAATCACAATTTTAAGAGCAGAACAAGGTACAGCCTTTAAAATGACCATAAAGGTGAATTAACACCTCACTAAAACACTTTCAATACAACTTCCATGAAGGGAAGATTTACTGCAGGGGTGTTGTATTAGACTGTTGCACCTAATAAACTGGAGACTGACCAAAAAAAACCTACATGTTTTGTTCTTGCAAAAGGTTTCACTCTATTAATTATTTAATAATTAATTTCAGGATCTGTCATAACGGACATTAAATATTTGTCCGTGTTTGTTGGACCCACTTAGCACACCTCCCTCCCAACCAACAGTCTTTCGCCGCATTTACTTTTGTTGTTACTGCTTTTCCCCTGATGCCAACGAGTGCTGTTTAACTATAATGGTGACCATCCACATATCACCTTTTTAAATATGCAGACCTTACTTTCTTGAACTGGATTTGAAATTAGTATGCTAAATTTATCATATTAAAAGTTTATGTGTAAATTTAGTTGAAGTAGGGATCACAGGAGTTGTTTCAAATAAAATGATCAAACCAATGGACATCAGGATCAGAGTTATAACAAGGTTGCTGATGGTATCATTAATCTAAATGTTTAGCACTCAAGTCATAAAACATGTTTGTTTTACAACATAGTCATTTTGGATGATGCGCTAATATTAATGTCATCCAGTTAATTCTGAGATATATCACTTCTAAAGGCCATTAAACCATTATAGCCTACTAGGAAAGGTTGACAGACTTTTGATGTGAAAACACCTGTTGAGGAGTTTTTAGACATTAACATAGACTAGTCCATACCCATTGGTAGCTTTGTCACCTTCTACCTATGCCAATCCTCAGTGCCTATGTGCAGTTTCACATAGACTGACCACGTCAGTGAGTAGAAAAACGTGGGACAGACAGAATGACTGACGGACAGAATGACACACTGACAGTTTACATGATTATGTACAGCATACCATACCATGACTTAGTCATACCAAAAATTAGAAAAAAATCATCAACATTGGGCCACAGGGGGAGCCACAGCGATCGGTCGCATTTTAGCCATTTTGAAGCATTTTTCTGTTGTTATAGCTCCACCCAGTTGCCAATTAGAGTTAAATTTCTCCAGTCACCTTGAGGCGTCCTGTTCTACATATCTACCAAGTTTAGTAAAAATCGATACGGCGGTTAGGCCTAGATAAGAAATTAGCTCTCTAGCGCCCCCTTTTTGTTTGATGGGGTCAATAATGGAGGGGTCCCCTCAGATTATGTGTGGTCATATGCCTACAAAGTCGCGTGGTGATCGGTGAAACCCTTGAGATGTTATACACCTTTATGTGATGAGCCACGCCCTCCGCAATATTCATTGCCTTATAGAAGCTCAGTTTTAGTAAGTTTTCCAACTTTTGCCAAGAGGGAACTTTAGATATTGGTCCCTAGATTATGTTCACCGAGTTTTATGCAGATCGGTCAAACTTCCTAGGAAGATATCATCTCTGTGCAAAGTTTCATGTCTCTACGACATACAGGGCATGAGATATACCCATTCAAAGTTCGCAATTTTAATCGGTTGCTATAGCGTCCCCCTTTGGCCAATTGATGTAATATTGCTTCATTCGCATCCTCCCATGACCCTCTACCACTGTGCCAAATTTCACATGGATTGACCAAGTCAGTGAGGAGAAGAACGTGGAACAGACACACCCACAGACAGAGTTTTCGTCATTATATGGTAAGATACAAAACTTCACCGAAGCTCGCCTCAGACATGCATCCCTTAATGTTAATGTGATTTTAACATGGCAGTCTCATGTCTGAATAGTGACTCTGATCTCTACTATTAAAAAAATGAAAAAACTTGTGCAACCACAGTAATGATTTGACCACAGCTCTCTCCATATATTTTCTATGTCCCTTCATGCCGACGACTGGATGAATCAAATGAATATCTGGGGCAATGCTTTACATATAGCATGAGAGCTAAAAAAGAATATGCAAGACGTCATGGCACATTGCATTCTGGGAAGTAGCATTCATACTTAGGACAAACCTCCTAAACAGAGACACAAAACAAGAATGGATCGGTTATTTGAGCTGAACAAGGAAGCAAAGGAGCGCTACTTTGCAAAATCAAAGGAAATAAACTGCCCCGTAAGAACAAGTGATGTGGTTGGGGTGGTTTGCGTAAGCTTGTTAGAAAATATCGCAGTTTTCAGGCAGATAGGTCCTCAAGTCATAAAGCAGTGTTCTGAGTAAGATATCAATAATTTGAGAGCTGTGCAATAATCCAACTTCGACCTTCGAAGATCATTTAATAGACCTACAGTTAAGTACAAGCAACAGAAAATAGCAACAGAAAATGGTTCCTGGATTAAAAGTACAACCTTTCTTTACAAGACCCTTTCAGTATCATATGTCACAAAGCGCTTCACAATAATTGACCTAATGAGGACAGTCTCCCAATGGCAGGAAGTGAGGCAGAGGGACTATGGGGTGTGTTAGCTGGCTAATTCTTGTCTCATTTACTGTCTGATAAACAGTAAATTCATCAAATTCAGAGCCCCATATATCTGTTTTTCAAGCTACTGTAGCTGTCTTTTGTGGGACCCATGTAAGTGCTGCCTCCATAATTTAGCTGTTGAGGGCCTTCGTTATACAGGTACAGGCATGGTGTCACCTAAAGTAAGTTGGAAAAACTATAGACTCGAAGTGGGCTATTTGCATTGTTTTTTTAAACGTTTAGCTTAACATCTGACCACCTCGCTTAGAGGTGTCAGATGAGTTAGATTTACATTTACGTTCAACATGTCGATACAGGTTCAATATTTAGATTTAGATGCAACTGTTAGATTTAATAGTTAGATTTAATAATTGATACTTGGATTTAACAATTAGATTTACATCTAATATTTAGATTGAACATTAGGATTTAACTTTTTTTTTTAAATTTCGATTTAAATGTCATATTAAGGTTAACATTTAAAATTAAGATATAAAGTCTGAATTAAAATTAAACATTTAAATTTCAAATTAATATTTAATTTACAAAAAAATATAGATTTAGATTCAATATTTAAATTTACATTTTTTTACATATAAACATATTGTCAGAAATTACATGTAACATGTAACATGTTCTCTTACATGAGTTTCTGGCTTAAATGTGAGGAAAATGACCTAAATGTGAGAAAAGTGAGTGTAATATTGGCTAGAAAATTGTTCCCGAATTTTTACATTCGGTGGCACATATGGGATGACTCTGTTGTTATATTGTATAATTAAGTGAATTTCTTAGGACAGGAAAACAGGAAAATAATCAAAGTACTGTTGAGTTTGTATTAATCAAGGAAGAGGGAGAACTTAAAATAAAGGGCTATCTCTATAATGGGTTATAACACATTGAGTTAAATGTGTCACTGACATAAAAAAAAAGGCTCATTATTTGTAAACGTGTAAATACCGTGCAATCAAAAATCTTGGTGAAATGCTTTTGCAAAAATGTAGCTGTACTGCATAAACCCTTCACAATTTATCTGCTACACATAACCATTCTCTGGAAGTCAGTGCCTTTAAATGAGGAATGTAAAGAAACGGAGATGAATTTTGCTAGCTACAGCGTAAACCCTACAATAACACAGCACACCGGGTTGAAACCTGCCTAATTTGCAGTAACAGTAAATGGATCTTGTTAACATCCAGGCTCCATAAAAACCCAATGTGTTCCTCTCTACAGTGTAAGGTTGAGTGTTTTTTTAGCTGCTTATTTCCACACCATTTCTTCCTGCAGCATCAACCCCCCCCCCCACCCCCACACACACACACACACACACACACACTGCCTTCAACTCTGGCCAAATGCTTCCCCAACTGTTGAACCATATGGCGGTCAGTCCTGAGGAATGACTGTGAATATGTGTGTGTGTGCATGTAAGGATTGTTTGTTTGCAAAGGCCTACTGACAAACTTGTTAGCAATTAGATGCTGTTTCTTCGCAGGCATGTAACTGCATGCATGCCTGCATGTGTATATGCATAGGGGGGTCTGTGTTTGTGTTGAGCTGCGGAGGAGAGCACACTGTGACTGATGACAACTCATCAGATCGTCTGTTATCAGAGAAAGAACGGAGGGAGGCAGTAACGGCTGATGGAAGCCAGACTCTATGGCATGAAATGAAGAAAGACAGCGAGATGGGAATGCGATGGAGTTACAGATGGAGAGGACAGAGTGTTCTGAGGTGAAGGACACCTTGCTGAGCTGTGAATCGTTGCTGAGATCTTTCTGTCTCGTGGAAAAGTCTTCTGCAACTTTAAAGATAATATAATGACATTTAAACAGTTTTTTTTGCCACAGTGTGCTTTAAAAACCTTCTGCTGTATGCAAATGCTGCACGACACAGATTGATGACACACTGAATATACCTTTTACACACACACACGCACCTTGTTATGTCATTCACTTTCACTAAAAGTCAAGAAGGTCAGACCTTTGACATTTGTCTAACATGTCAATCCTCAGTCAAATGCCATCAGAATAACAGGCCCACAGCTAGTTCGATAAAAAACAGCAACAAAAAAAACATTCTAACTCACCAGCTTTTGCTAGAGCTTTCAGCGGTACAGTAAATGATGCATTTATAAAGCGCTTTTAACCAAAGTGCTTTACAATTTTTGTCTCTCATTCACCCCATCACACACACACACACTCAGACAAACCAGTGGCAGCACAGCAATGGCAGCAGGCTACCATGCAAGGTCACTGGCTAACCATCAGAAAGAAATCGGGGTTCAGTGCTTTGCCCAAGGACACTTAGACTTGTGTGATGGTCAGCCCATAGACCTTATAAAATAATGGATGAAGCCACCGTAACATCACCCTCTGGCTTGTGATCTCCCTCTCTGAAGCTTTAAGTTTGGCATTTTAGGTAGGTTACCAAGGAGGAAGTAGCTGTATTTTCCTATATATTCCTATAATGGCTTTTTGGGTGATAGGTGGGTATAAAATAAACAACTAGAAAGAGAGCTGGGTATACCTATAAACTTGCGTATATCCTCCACTACACCACTAGGTGGGACTATAACCCTAATGCTTACTGCTACCTTAGTTAGCATGGTGCATTTACAGCTGTGGGTAATTGCAAAAATGCTAATGTCAATGCTCATTTTCGCTAGCAAAATATAGGCTTTAAACCATTGAAACAAAATGTCCTTACCAGAAAAACTGAATATCCCATTCCAGTAACTTTCATGAACTGAAAACACACTGAAATAGTAACAGCTACAGCTATGCCTACATTTTATGGATCTGGGGTTACACCATAGCAGGTTGATATTAGGCGCCATTCATGCATATCTACAAAAAGTAATGCACCACAATTTGATATAATCAACCTAACCACAAGCCAGTAATTCCTATATAACCCACGCAATTGAAAAGGCTGCATTCACTTGACCAATGTGCTGATGGGAGTAAAGAAGGAAGAAATATGAAGACAGAAAATCCGAGAAAAGAGGCATGTTGGGGTGGCAGATGTGTCAAACAACATAGGACTCTCCCTAAGGAGACCGGGGAAAGTTTACTTGGTGAAACTATTATCACCATGTTTCTTTTCCTACACCTAACCAAAGTAACTTTACTTGTGTAAACCTAATTGACGTAACTTTATGTTAAGTATGTAACTTTACTTGAATTTGTACATAAAGTCATTTGTGGGGCGCTAATTTCTATGTGTGTAAGATATCATATGAACCTTTGTATGAGATTTTGTTGTCCATGTTACCTAACCAACGTTGTTGCCCTTGAAGTGACTTGTCAGCAGTTGGCACCCACCTGTCAATTAAAGTGGAAGGGGGACAGCCCTCCATTCCGAAACACCGCCGTTCTGAAACACTGCCGTTCCGAAACACCCCCACTCCGAAACTGATTTTCAAGTCCATAGAGAGAGAGAGAGAGAGTCCAGAGTTTTCTGCATCAAACCCTGCCATCTGCTCTCCGGCCGCACTCGCACAATTCTGAAATTTTGCTGTAGGCCTACTACAAAAGCTTGAAATGAACGTTCAACTCATTGCTTTTTATTGAAAATACCCCCCCCCCCCCCCCCCCCCCGGTCAGACAGACTAGTGATAATCAAGCTTCTGGTTGGAGTAAATATATTAAATGCATTTATAAAACGGAAAGGTCAAATCAGTCAATCTGATTGTTTCTTAACTGCGATATAATGAGCATATACCCACGGCTATAATTTTAAAACCCTTATCACAGCATATCACCAGCTACAAGCAACGATGTAGGCCTATCCATGACAACAATAAGCCAAGTAAATATTCGGAATAGCGGGGCCTTTAGAAAAAATGGGAAACCCCGCCATTACGAAGAATGGAGGTCTATTTTCGGAAAGGCTGGGTTTCGGAAAGGAAACTAAAGTGGCCAGGGCCTTAAATATGCATAACTTTCACACCATGTCCTAATTGGATGTGATTGTCAGATTATCCCGCTGCATTTCATTAAGTCGGACACTCTTGGTCTGCAATGGATCCGTTAAATATGGATAGCCATCATGTCTTGTAAACAAACCACTTACCTTGAAGCTGTGCACTCAGAGTACCCACTGAAAAGATGGGTGAGCATGTACTTCCTTATTGTTCATACTCACAACAATACTATCACAGGTGAGTTATAGATATGATTGTTGTAGCCTCCACAATGCATCACACCACCATCTCCAGGTAAGTATCATGTAGCTAATTCCTCCTTTTAACTTTGTGAATCAGCCGTTCCTCATCCACTGCAGCACTTTCAACACAAGCAAAGAATAAAAACAGAGACGGGGTGTCTGACAAAACTTCAGCTCAAAACAGCATGCCATGTCACTCGCAGGCAGTTAGGACAGCAGGAGAAAACAATGTAATCAAACTGATTTAGTCGCTAATGCTCGCTAGCATCACATCCAGTTAGGACAGGCTGTAAGCTTTAATATAATGTAAATGAGCGGGTTGTATAAAAATTCAGCTACGGTACAGTTGTCGTGAATGTTGAAATTGACTACAGAACTCCAAACCGTATTTTGTACCAGGCTGCAATCATGCTTATTTCTGTGTAAAGATGGGCAAGGTGGTCTAAGGGGACTGGCTTGCTCTTGGAGCCAGCCTCAAGTGGCCATTAGAAGAACTGCAGTTTTTGGCACTTCCACACTGACTTTTATGTGTTTATGTTTTTAGACCTGCAGGCTGACGTTTCACTCTACCCCCTGATCAACAGCTGACTATGTAAGTTCCTCCTTTGAAGATGTAGGTTGGATTGTAAAGGGGACATTGTGTGGGAGTCCTGTCAGCTTCAGCCCACAACCACCAATACATAAAACATACCAGACCATGAAAGGCAATCAAAACCTCTGGGAGAAAATATAATAAGTCATATTAAGTTAATAAGTCATGAGAAACTGTTTATGGGCCTAATTAAATTTGCTGAGAAAATTCATGTCAGATGAGTCTGTAAAATATGTTTTTGTGTGTTTAATTCCCTCACACTGTGGAGCAAGGGAGCAGAAAACCTAAAAAAAATACTATAATCACAAGCTCTTAACTTTCACGCATTATGACTGTGCAATATGAATGAAGCAAAAAATAAGTAACATACACAATATGAGCAAAAAGGAGTTAAATGAATTACAACCTAATACCTTGTCATGTTTAACCCTTACATGAGTTCAATTTTTAATGTACTCTGTTTTTCTTTTTTGTATTTACGTAGTTTTGAATGCAATTAAATCTACCTACTCAATTGTGTTCATTTATTTACTGGAAGGGGGGAGGCACCAACCCCCAGGGGCTTTCTGCTCTCCAGCTTCAGAGTGTGTGAATAGTATGAGCGAGTCAAACACAGGTTAACTGTGTTTATTGTGTGGTGCCAAACACAGGCTTGTGTGTGAAAGTTGTAGAAGAGTGATCTCTTGCACCCAAAGAGCCAATTTCTTGGCAAACTGCGGTTATCCTGCAGCAATTTTTGAACACATAAAAAAAGATAATTATAATGCTGTCAAATGAAAATGTAGCTTATCCAAGTTTGATCATTTTCAGAAAAAAACCCCTTCCTTTTCAGATCCCCATTAGATAGTCTCAAAAATGCATTGTCATGAAGCTTATGATCATCAAGATTGGTTTTCTTTAGCCCTTTTTAGATAGGAATTGCGCAAATTTCCAGGAAAGCCCAATCAGTCTTTTTTCAGCATTAGTATAAAAACAAAATCGGGGGGTGCGGAAAATTGCCGCCTACCTACTTTTGTTTATACAGAATGCGCCTTTTTCGGGGCAATGGGGGACGTGAGCAAGTAACAAAACATGTAGCTCAGCGTGTGACGTAAACAGTAACGTACTCCGAGGGAAGCTGTGGCTGGTCAGTTCTCTCGTAAGTCAGCCAGTCCTTCACCGTCCCCGTCACATGACGGTTAATGGCCTCTTTGTTTGCAAGGACAAGGAGGGCGCGATATTCCTTGTCTCCCCAGTTGCTCATCTTTACAGTGTCTGTCAGGTTTGTGTTTCCCTCTTGCTACTAGCTGCTCACTGATTCCTGCTATCAGCTGTTTCCTGTTTATCCACCGCCAGTACAGCGTCATCAACAGCTCCTCCCACAAGTCTTCGACAGCCCACCTTTTAGCCCTAATTTAATGTAAATAGGTGAGTTATACAAAAATTCACCCCCTGTGCAGTTATCATGAAGGTTAGCTACAGAGACCAAAACAGTTTTTTGTCCCAGGCTGGAAACATGTTTATTTCTGCTGTAAAGTTGGACATTTTAACATGAGGGTATATGGAGGATTGACTGGCTTCTGAAGGCAGCCTCAAGTGGACATTAGAGGAACTGCAGTTTTTGATACTGAAGCCCTGGCTTCATTTTTCAGCCCTGAAGGTTGCCACTTGGTAGACACGGGTCGCAGACTCCAAATGTATGTCCTGCATGTGATGAGATGCAGGTTCAATGTGGAACAATGGAATTAAACTGGACATGTAAACATACACATCATACACATATCCATGCAAAATTAAAAGAATACATCACAGGAACAGCATATTATTGTAAACATGGGGCTTTTAGGGGCCGTGGCACATGGGGGCCTGTCCATTCTAACCGACGACTCTAAACTAAGGTAAATGGTCCTCTTGCACCGTGAAAGTATCTGGATCTGGTGAGAATCTTTAAGAAATTAAAAATGAACCTACAATTAAGAATAAAGTCATAATAAAATCAGGTAGAAAGTTCAAGACAGAATATCCAAATGACTTTTGGTTGACTGTTGAATTGTTTTCTAGGGACTCACTGTAGTTCATCCATGAATACACACAGTCTGAAACTCTTATCTGTATAAAACAAAATATAAAAATAAACCCTGCTAAAGCCCAAACTGAACAAACTCAGTTGAAACTGAACAATATAACGTTGCCCTCTGACTGATGTATTTGTGTCTGTATAAGTGTGTGTGTGTGTGTGTGTGTGTGTTATCACTGTGACACTAAGCAGTCTCCATCCTTGGTGGCTCCGCTCCCCCGACCCCCTGCCCTCCCACCACACTCTCCCTGAGGGCAAGTTGGCTGGAGCCAGTGCAGACCGTGCAAGTCGGGGCAGCGGAGAACACATGGGGTCAGTGGAGAGAGTGTGTGGAAGTGTGTGTGTGTGTTTTCTTTTAAGTTGGGGGGTAGGGGGTAGGGTGGTGGTGGGAATGATCCACAGATAATATCAGCGCCTCGGGCTACAACTGCTGTGGTCATCTGTTACTGATTGCTGTGTGTGTTTGTGTGTGTGTGTGTGTGTGTGTGTGTGTGTGTGTGTGTGTGTGGCACAAGCAATGGCAGTTTCACAGCCCCTCCTTTGTAACTATTTTAAGTGTTTTTTAGATAGCAGTGGATATATATATATATTTCACATCTTTCTCAAAACTTTTCATTGAACACTCACTTCAATTAAAGTTTGTCATCCTCGAGGGAAACTTTGCACAATGATGCATAAAAAACAGCACAATAAGGCATATAATAAAAAATCACCACTGTACAAACAGTATGTATGGAGGAAAAAATATGCCAATAAGACTTTTTCAGATGTTAATTCTAGTTGATTATTTGATTTATTAAGTTGAAAAAAAATCACAGGAATTATACCAATCGAAACAACATAAAACACATTTGTGAAACATTAGTTCACATAAAGATATGATTATATGTGATGTAATTTACATATATTTGCCACATATCGGGAAAATGTTTATGTTAATATTGTCATGTTTATTTATAAAGCCACAAAGACCTTAGATAAATGGTTGATTATATTCTAATTGAATTCAAGTAAATTAAAAAATAATATAGTCAGTGTATGTGCACAGAAAAAATATATATCCACAATAGAAACAAGAGTACTGATATTATATTCAGTGTTATGATATGAGAGTATTTATAAAATAAAACATAAAATGATGAATAAAATAATCAAAAATTTATTTCAAAATAATGAATTTATCCATCACTTTGAACCTGACCAAAAATGAGTAATTGTGCTGTGTTTTCATCATAAGTAGTAAAAAGTGTTTGTAATGTAATGCTAATTGTTAATAATGATAACCTAATTAATTATTGCAGTGGCACAAACCAGCCTCCATGCAAAAAGACAGCAAAAACACTGAAGTCATAACTTTTAATTGCTTTAGCTCACTGAATGTGATTAATAATTTATTTCTCCTATAGTGGAACAATACAGACTCAATACTGACTACATCATCAGTGGGCATCATTAACACTCAGAAAGGTGTTATTGCCTTTTAACACAGGTTTAACACACTGACGACTGTGTTGAAGGCTCGCGGCTGATTTGCTGTGAACAAACACACCTGCAGTAGAGCTTAACAAAGAGCTGCAACACAAATCTGGCAGCAGTTTCTGAATCTGTCATATTAGTCAAGTGCTTGAGCCTAAAAGAACAATTTCAAGACACATGGACTACAAAAAACAAAAAGTGCTCACCAGAGCTTAGGGGGTAGAGAACAACTCATTAACATTACACTATCAGTAAAATGAATAGTTTCTTCAGCCTGCTGTGTCACAGTGTACTGTAGGTTGCCATGGGCAGCAAACATATTTATCATGAACCTACCAACTCTTCTATATTTTACTAACTAGTCCATACCCATTGGTAGCTTTGTCACCTTCTACCTATGCCAATCCTCAATGCCTATGTGCAGTTTCACATAGATTGACCACGTCAGTGAGTAGAAAAACGTGGGACAGACAGAATGACTGACGGACAGAATGACACACTGACAGTTTCCGTGATTATGTACAGCATACCATACCATGACTTAGTCATACCAAAAATTAGAAAAAAATCATCAACATTGGGCCACAGGGGGAGCCACAGTGATCGGTCGCATTTTAGCCATTTTTAAGCATTTTTCTGTTGTTATAGCGCCACCTAATTGCCAATTAGAGTTAAATTTCTCCAGTCACCTTGAGGCGTCCTGTTCTACATATCTACCAAGTTTAGTAAAAATCGATACGGCGGTTAGGCCTAGATAAGAAATTAGCTCTCTAGCGCCCCCTTTTTGTTTGATGGGGTCAATAATGGAGGGGTCCCCTCAGATTATGTGTGGTCATATGCCTACAAAGTTGCGTGGTGATTGGTGAAACCCTTGAGATGTTATACACCTTTATGTGATGAGCCACGCCCTCCACAATATTCATTGCCTTATAGAAGCTCAGTTTTAGTAAGTTTTCCAACTTTTGCCAAGAGGGAACTTTAGATATTGGTCCCTAGATTATGTTCACTGAGTTTCAAAAAATTCAAAATATAAAAAGTTAGGGAAGTTATGGGTTCTTAAGGCAAATGTGTTCCTCATGAGGAGAGGCATCTCTGTGCAAAGTTTCATGTCTCTACGACATACGGGGCATGAGATATGCCCATTCAAAGTTTGCAATTTCAATCGGTTGCTATAGCGTCCCCCTTTGGTCAATAGATGTAATACTGCTTCATTTGCATCCTCCCATGACCCTCTACCACTGTGCCAAATTTCACATGGATTGACCAAGTCAGTGAGGAGAAAAACGTGGAACAGACACACCCACAGACAGAGTTTTCGTCATTATATAGTAAGATACAAAAACACATTGCATGCTGGGAAGTAGCATTCATACTTTAGGACAAACCTCCTAAACAGAGACACAAAACAAGAATGGATCGGTTATTTGAGCTGAACAAGGAAGCAAAGGAGCGCTACTTTGCAAAATCAAAGGAAATAAACTGCCCCGCAAGAACAAGTGATGTGGTTGGGGTGGTTTGCGTAAGCTTGTTAGAAAATATCGCAGTTTTCAGGCAGATAGGTCCTCAAGTCATAAAGCAGTGTTCTGAGTAAGATATCAATAATTTGAGAGCTGTGCAATAATCCAACTTCGACCTTCTCTTCCCCTCTTTGGTCTCTCACACAGCAAGCAGCTTTTTTCATCAGTGCTGCTGTGCTCATGTTTTTCATTATTCATCTTTTGACCAGGAAAATCTGTAAAAATCTGACATATTCAAATCTCTCTGGTTCTAATGTCCAGTATAAATATTTCCCTCTGCAAATATGTTGGCCTAATGCTGTGTCTTAACAGTGAGCAAGTGCCTCTCTGTCCACAGTGAATCTGTTAAATATGCACTTCTGTAACATCATGTAAAGAAACCACTGTACCGATCAGCTGAGCACCCATGGGTGAGTACTTGCTGTCTTCCTACATTTGTCCTTTTCAATTAGGAAACACATTTAATATTGTGATATTTATTAGAAATTACATACAACATAACCAACAGCAAGAGGTTGTTATTAGCGATGGTCATTACTTTCAGCTGCAGTTTGCAGATTTGTGGTTTGGGTTCAGGTCATTGATGAATGCATATGTTTACAGGGCGGGTGGAGAGTGGTTATGACAGTTGATGTTCCAGCAAACATTAAACATTCCACCCTGTTTTCAAGCTGAATAAAGGCAGATTTATCATTGTGTATCAGCTCTATGCAGAGCTATACTCTATGCACACTGTAGCCTCCGCACGTGGCCTACACTGTTGTGACCTCTTATACTGTGACCCACGGCGGTGGGGATGATTCAAAATGAATCTAAAACACACAGTAAAAGTGGCTTAAAATAGCAACAGTAATAAACACAAGTACACAAATTGCCTTCATTATAACTCGCAAGAGTCACAGACAAAACACTTGTCTTTAGCTGGACACAACAAATACAACATGCTATAAATTAGCCTAGCGGCAAGCAGAATAGACCCCTAATAATATGAAGCCAGGGACAACAGCAACATTTAACAAAAGTAGCGTTGAAAAATTCCGCCTCAAAAACAATTCACAAGGTTCACCCCAAAACAACTGTCTTGACCTAGGCGTGTTTTCCCCACACATACAACATGCTAATGTTATTAGCCTATGACATTTTAGATTGTATAAATTAAGCTAGTGACCAGCAGAGTCTTTCTCTACTCATATGAACCCAGGTTAAATCACATAAGGAACATAAAATGCCATTGTGTGGGGGCTTTATTGTCTTCACAATTTATTGTTCCTGATCTGTGAACTACAAGTAAATGAAAAGCTTCATTTCCACTGTGGGAAATGGTTTCAGCTTAGAAAAAAACAAACAGGAGGTCTGCGTCATCATGGCGGGCAGGCACATTTCTGGGGAGGTACAAGTCAGGTACAGCGTCAATTCTAAGCAGAAGCATCCCCCTTAAAGAAATAGCGCACCCAAAAATGAAAATTCAGCCATTATCTACTCACCCATATGCCGAGGGAGGCTCAGGTGAAGTTTTAGAGTCCTCATAACACTTGCGGAGATCCAAGGAGAGAGGGGGGTAATAACACAACTCCACCTAATGGAGGCTGACGGCATCCCAGATTCAAACGTCCAAAAACACATAATTGAAACCACAAAATATCTCCATACTGCTTGTCCGTAGTGATCCAAGTGTCCTGAAGCCCCGACATAAAAAGTTGAAGTCATTTGAACTCTGTTTTTAGCCTCATTGTAGCCTGCAGCTTTAACTGCTTCTCTGTGCACCGCGCTCACGTGTGCACACTTTCGCGAGACCGTGAGACATGGGCACCGCGTTCATGTGTGTTCACGTGCTTTGACTGGTCTCGCGCGCAAGCAAGTGGCTGAATTTTCATTTTTGGGTGCACTATCCCTTTGAGATACTTGGTCTCTACCATAGGTTTTGTGTCCTAAAGTCCCACAATGCTTTGTGTTGCTCACTAATGTTCATGTCGTGATCCTATTCTCTATAGGAATTAAACAGGAGCTACACTCTAACACGCTGTCATTCGATGTTTGTGCACAGTCTCAAATTAAAAAACAGGCAGCATAATCTTAAACAAACATTAAATGACTAAAACAAGGTGAAAATTACAGCAAAAAAAGGTTGAAAATCCATCAGCAGCCAGTGAGAGGGCTGAAAACCTCACTATCCTACTCATCAATGCTCGATCTGTCTCTGCTGCACCAGGTGAAAAATATCAAGCAAACAATGACCTGTCATGTCTGAATGAAGCCAAAAGGACCATTAACGTAGAATACACCTACTGTATGTCTGAGTGACATAAAGCCAATACTGTAACAGAAAGATAAAGCCAGCAATGTTACATATTCTCTGTCTGAAATGAAGTCTTTAGGAACTGTTAGTTCTGAGCCAGAAATAACTGCCAGCTGCTACATGTTTTTCACTAATGACATGACCGTCCAAGCTGTAAAATATTTGTGCTGAGGATCATTACAAATCTGCAACACATTAAGCAATATAAATAAAGAACGATGAGGAAAGTAGAACACATTTTTCACTCTGGCCCCACCATGTAACATCTCTTTCATTCTGCTTTTATTTTAGGCTCATCTGTTTATAAATGCCACTGACACTCTCTCTCTCTCTCTCTCTCTCTCTCACACACACACATACATACACACTCACACTGAGGAGCAGAGTAGTGTCTAGAGGCCTAAAGCTGAACACGTCCTCAGAGACATGTTCGACAGCTCCCCGGAGCAGCACCATCCCACCCCTCCCTGATCCCAGCGCTGGAAGGGGGAGGGGGGGGGGGTGCAGAGGGAGAGCTGTCCTGTGCAGCGTCACCCTCCTCTTGCAACCCAGGTGATAAGAGCCCAGCCGACAGCAGGACAAGAAGGAGAGAGGTCAGTATGTGAGGATGGGTCTGGGAGAATGTGTCATGAGAAAGACTTCAATTTTGTGAATTCTTTTTTATCTTTTATAGGCCACATAATTCTTTTGGAAGGGATATAGAAGCTGTTTCACATTATTTTGAAAGAAAAAAAAAAAAGTTTTGTTAAAGGCCTGTCCGTCATAAAATTGTTTGACTGCTCCAACATTTTATATATTTTAAAATACACATGAAGGGAAAGAGCAAACACTCTGTAATGACACCCCTCCCCCCCCCACCCCTTTCTTTTCTGGGTTTTTTTTTTTTTTTTCCATTCTTGGTCATGTGGGGTGATCACAGATGTGGGTGATGACCTGTAAAGAGGGTGTAGTGGGCGGGTAGGATGGGATTGGGTTATAGGGCACTGGGTCCTCTGGTGAGCATGTGGTAGGATTCACTTGGTGCTTTCATTTCTCTGGAAGATGCTCTTTTTCCTTATTCTGGTCGACAAATGTTACATTAGGATCGTTTTCTTTTGCACTTCTGCACATCCTGCTTATGCCTCTGCAAAATTAATAAAAAGAATATTACCATGGTAATAGTGTCTGTGTGTGTGTGTTGTTGTTGTTTAACCTTAGCATAGAAGTGACAATGGAGAGTAGCAGGTGGTTTCTACTGTGTTTAGTAAAGTCCTGTCTCTCTTAACTTGTGTAGAGTAGCTGTGTGCTAAGCACTGTTTCACGTACTTGCTGTAAACTGTAGCTGGCACTAAAGACACTGTGTCATTATGGAGAGCTACAAAAATGAATGTGAATCTTGGTATACCATGAAGCAGCAATCAGAGTTTAAGTTTGCACGTAATTAAAAAAAATTGAAAATAATTTAAGTCAACACCATTTTTCTGATACCTATTTTCCACCAAAATTAGCGCATGTTCCTGGATTTTTTTAAACAGAGAATAGGCCATTGAGTGCTTTTCATTGCCAGTAGACTAGTAGACCTTTCTGTTTTTCACTGGTGTGTGATGTCTGCCATCAAGGAAAAACCAGGCTTGTAAACAGTAGAAAACAGCATGGAGGCCAGTGAAGACACTACAGTGCTTACATCTTTTTATATTTGTTGCATATTCAGTCTCCCTTTCAAATCTGGTGCCGACTAAATTGGATTGATGTTTGTGCGCTGCTTTGCCGGAGACAGACAGTATTTTGTGGTGACGCATCATTGCATCTCACTGGTCATGGGGCTAAAATTAACACGTTCACCCGGGTGTTGAATTTTCCATCACTGCCGATCAAAGGTGGAGCTGATAAATAACCGTGACTACTGCAGAGTCATTTGACCGGGGTGTAAATGCTGATTGTTACCTTTCCCATTACATTAAAAAGCCAGATGTTAGTGGGTGTTTATGGGTTTTTGGTACAGTGGAAAATGAGCTTAACTGAGACACTTCAAACCAATGACAAGAGCACAGACAAAAACACACTTACATATTGTTGTGTAATAACCAAACTGTTTAACTGTTAACTTTAATGTAGGATCCCATCACTCAGAGTAAGATGATTGAGAAAATATGTTTTCACAGACTGTGAAATTCAGAGCATATGAGTTGTCTGCATGTGGTTTTCAACATGGAAGTGGCTGACCTAGCGGCTAACAGCTAACAGTGCCAACTCCATAAACAGCACTAAACAGCGGCGACAGTGCTGACAAAGTTAACAGTGTTCACCAGAGGGGAACCAGTACGCAAAATGCCGTCTCGCTATCAGCAGTAATCGCTGCATGAGTGCATTGCAGAGCAGCAGCGATGAGCTAGCCAGCTAGTCATTTGCACGTGCACTAACATGCACCCATAGCCAGACCGGCTTACCACAACAAACCACAAAGAAGCTGGGATTACAACACACACTGAGGTAGCATGACTCAATGTTACGCCACTAGATCTTCACTAAGGATGAAAATGGTTAACCGTCAATTAAGAGTATTTTTTAATGGTTATCAATGTTGGTCTGTGCATTAATTCTGACACCGCACACTACTCAGGCGTGGTGGCAGCTAACATTAGTTAGCAACATCGTGCATTCGACAATTACTGCTTGTGTTGTTATCGAAATGTTGGGCTCTCCTGGTGTTCCCCCCAGGTCACCCCAGTGAGTAACCCCCTTTAGTGTTAATGATTACTGTTAGGTCTGTTAGTGCTGTTAGCACTGTCAGCACTGTAATTGGTGCTAACATAGTTAACAATGCTAACAAGGTTTTATAGCTCAAGATTAAGCTGCTTACTCACTTAGGTGACCTATGGAGATCAGAGGGTGGTCAACTCCTTTCCATCACGGGACGGTGTTACTAGCAATAACCACCGAATGAGTGGCAAGCTATGAGCGAGCTAACTTCCACCCAAACCTGGTGGTGCGCAGTGCAAAGGCTAATGTTAACTTACCAGTGGAGAATGGAGCGTGGGCCATGGGTGCTGTGTTTCTGAATGCTAATGCGACTAGCAGCTGTCTGTCAACATAGCCAACAGCAAACTCTCTAAATGTACAGTGCTTTGAAAAGTGATACTGAAGCTCATTGAGTCAGTGGAGCACTGGACTGAAATAAATGGCCTCTTGTATTGTACATCATTTTACTTTTTTTTTTTTTTTTTTCTTAGAAATTAACCAGTTAGTTACTGGTTAATGAGTGACACTGACATCACTAATCTTCATATAGCAAAAAGGGATTTGCTACTTTAATGTTCTAAATGTCGCATACAGAACTTTGAAGAAACCCAAAATGGCAGCATAAGACAGTTTGCTCTCTAAGTTTCCTGTCCTGTCTCTCTTTCTGAGATTTGTTCAAAGTCCGTCACTCAGTCATCCACATCTGAAGGGCCCATAATCAACCTTCACGCACACCATCCACACCCGCCTGCGGCTTTATTTCCCCCCGCACTGACCAGCGGGGAATTCAAGCACCAATTCACCGTGATGACGCTTTTTTGTGTGTCTGGTGGCATCTGCAAAAGAGGAGCGCTCTGACATGAAAAGTTCAGCCTCCTATAATCCGCTTTGCCTTTGTGAAGTGAGTGACTTTGAAACTCGCTATCACAATTACCCCCACCACACCCCTCCTCCTCCTCCGCTCTCCCTCCACCAGCTCACCGGAAATAGAAAGAGAGACGTTGCTCTCTCTATTTCACCGTCCGTCTCTCTTCAAATCCTCCCATTTGTTTGGGGAATTGTAAGTCTCTCCTTTTTTTTGTTCTTAAATTATCTTTCATTATACTCTATTGGTTTTTCTCATTTGGAGCCTGGTGTGCATAAACGCACATGGAAATTAAAACTTTTTGGTTTGTGACAGAGATTAGCGTCGAGTGGAGGTCAAACATAATAGCTTCCATTTAACAAGAAAATAGATATGATTATACTGCGCTTGCTCCCCGTTCAACTTTTGTCCTCAATCTAAACGGTGCTGCTCCGATAGCTCTGCCCTCATTACGCAGCGACAAAAGGGCCCGGGCCGATGGTTCACACCGCTGCTCCTTGCTATTTGTCATCCTATATTTAACATCAGAATGGGATTCTGAAGCCAGAAAAGAGAAAGACGGAGACATTTCATCTGTGCTTTTTTACCCCTCCTCTCTGTTTGCTTGTAATATTTATAGTGCGCACCAACAAAAGGCTTTTGTTGGCATCAGATGAACAAATCGATGAATATTCAGGGTGTACCGGAAGATTAAGCAGGACTACAGATGATTTAGGATGTGTATCTGAACTCTACCGCATTATTGGTTCATCACCATCTGCAGATACCATAATCTACCTCGGATTACAGCTGCAACATCTACTTCAGACAGATAAAAACACACAACAAGATCTCCTAAATCTACATGGCTGGTGTAAAAAGGAATGAGTGGATTACAGAATGTGTGTCGCCTCGACAGAGGAGACGGCGAAGGGCGATAAAAGATTATTTTTTCTTCTTGATTTGTAACTCAACATACGGAACATATTGAGGTCATGTTCGCCTATTATCACATGTTTTGGGGAAGTAATCACAAGTGTTCATTTCATGCTCAGATTAGTCTGCTGCAAGGCTTTAATCACTCAGCTCAATCAATACACTGTGGTAGCACTGATAGAGAGAATCAAGTGTTTTTATTTTTGCTACCTTGTACAGAAAGCCAAAAAGCTCTTAAACCTGCTGCTTGACTGGAAGGCTCCAAATAAAATATCAATTTGTACAAGGTTTACAGCATTGAAAACCTCCGCCGTATAACCCAAACGACAAGTCTGGGCCTGTAATAAAAGTGCCATATGTCTGTCTCTCTGGTGTGGTAAATGTTGCAGAGCACTGCGATATCATCTGCCAAAGAGCCAGCGCTTCACCCAGCACCAAAACTGATTTGTCTTGCACATATGTCGCCTCATATCTACCAAACTGTACTTTCATATCGAGACTCAATCAGAGTGACCAAGAATACACTGCACCAGCTTGGTGACAGGAATTAAAATCATGACCTCATGGGTTCAAAAAATACATTTTTCAAATCAGAAGATTGTTTCTCGTTATGCTGAGGTGCTGAGACTTTTCAGACATGAATCAAATCTAACCAAGCATGGTAAATATTAATTAAGTGCCCTTGAGCAGCCACAGCTTTAAAATGCTGCTTACATGCAACGCACACCTCTCAGAACACGTATGTACTTTGGATGTTGTCACATATTGAAATCAGAACTTTTACTTGAATATGTCTGTGTACATCTTCCACCACTACTACTGTTTTAACAATGCATTATGTTTTATAAGCTCATATGCTTTGTTTGTATAATCTGGATTTAAGATGGCAGAAAAAATACAAAGTACGATAGAATGGAAATAAACAAGTGAAGTGCAAGTATTGCACAGAAACTAGTAAGTAAATACTTGCGCTCAATATCTATATCCAATATCCACTATTTATGGATGCACTTTTGAAATCTGTCCTCACAACCAGCCTGAATTCAATTTTTGAAAACTGCAAATTGTATTGAACCTAAAGATAGTCCACAACATGACCATATGTTTCAAATCTCTTCATTTGGTCATGTGCAAAGAGTATAATATAAGAACAACTTTTGCCATATTTGCTGAAACTGTCACTAGATCTACATAGTAGCACATGGGACAGATAATCTGTGGAAAAAAGTGGTCCTCTGCCCTTCTAAAAGCCCTTCTAATGGTATTTTCTAGAATCCACCACAACTTACAGAAAACAACCAATCAGAGCTGAGAAGTCTCTAACACAGCTGTCCATTATGTCAGTCTCTGCTTATGAACTGCAGTCAAGCTGTCAAAATAGGCAGCGCTTTTCTCTCCCCTCAAATGTTTTCAAAAACATATTTTAGTGTACTGCTTGAGGAAGTTTGAGGCCTATGTTGAAAACAGCGAGCTAAAACGAAGCTCAGCACACCGCCCGTGAAAAACTTTCTCATTTTACAGCTTAACAGTACACTTTGAGAGCGGAGGTGCCACAACAAAGCAAATGGAAGGATACAATAAATACGATCTAAGATCTAAATGGAGATGATACACCACAGCATTAGAAGCAACTATTTGATGCAAGATGGAAGAGAATGTAAAAAACAGGTATAATACAAAAGTGATAAGGTAGGGGGGAATGAAGGGAGAACAATGTAAGAATTCATGTATGCATGCAATATTATTAATATTACAGACATTTCTACTATATTATTAATTTTGTTTGTTTTTTTTTGTTTGTTTTTGTTATTTGAGATGTGGGGATCGTGGGGTGGGAGGGATGTACAGTAGCTATGTAAAGACTGACACTTCCTTTTTTCTTCCAACTGCTGAAAAGGACTAAAATTTTGATAAGTAAAGAGTATTTAAAAAACAGTACACTTAAATATGTTTCCTTAAACATCTGAGGCCTGAATAGGCAATGCAGTAACATAATCTTGATCATATTTGATCAGCGCTGCCCAGTTTTACAGTTTGACCACAGTTCACGAGCAGTGATTGACAGCTGCGTTAGAGACTCCTCAGCTCTGATTGGTTGTTTTCCAACAGCCTCTGTAGATTCTAATGAGTGCCATTTGAGACATTACACGGTGGAGGTGGGACTTATTTTTTTATCTATCTGTCTCATGTAATACTGTCCATATATAGTGACAGTTTCAGCATATATGACACAAAGTAATTTTCATAAACCAAACCAGATGTAGCTTTATATTCCTGTTGAGCACAGTGCACACAGTGGAATTCAACTTCTTCAAGTTTTGCCCAGAGACCCAGAAAACAACCAGTACTCCTATAAATGAATCATGCTGCCGTCTTTGTGTGTTAGTTTGTGGTCATTTGATTAAACACAGCTTTACACACACACACATTAGGTTGTAAAGCTGGACCTGTCTTGATCGATATTAAATCATGCAACTTCCCTGACCACTTGGCGGTTAATCAAATGACTAAAGAACAATTGTCACACAGTGTAGCAGACGCGTTTGGGTCCTGGAGGACTGGGGCCCCAGGGTAGTTTCCCAGTTTGCTCTGGGGTATAAAGCCATGACTGTGGAAACTGTGTCTCAATTTGCATTCTTCCGCACTTACACTTGCTATTCTGAGTGCATAAGTGCGTTCACACTGACAAGTAGGCCTATGGCAAAATGCAGTGCACTATGAGTGCCCGGTGTACTCATTAGAGGATGAAACAGAAATAGATTTTCACTCCTTTTACACCCACTCCCACAATCCTGGAAAAATAACTTGTGTCCTACCCCTGTTGTGTTTTTGAATAATAAATAAAATGGCATTTAATCATAGTAAAACGCCACATTTATATATAGAAAGTCAAGCATACTGAGTAAACAACCTCATAGCTAGCATAACTGCTGCAAAAAAATTGTAGATAACTAGTCTGTTAGCCTGATGGTAACACACAATGGAAATAACCATTAACACGCTAACAGAAATTAGCACCTTGATCGCGATAATATTACCTTAACAAACAATCCATTTTACTTCACAGGCTTAATATATGCCATATGCTGCATGTATGCTCTGTGGAAACTAATGAACAAAAGTCCTTGGCGATGCTGATTGCTGATTGGCTGTCGCATCACGAATCGGTCACTGCTCACATTTTCCAACCCTCACAAATTAGCATATGGCGTGAAATCAGGCTACTCACTTCATTTGCACAGCTTAATTCACAAATTTAGCTTTGCATCCATCGCACCCCCCAGTGTCGAATTCACGTCTGATCGCGTCTTTACATTGACCTTACATGTTATTCACATAGGAGCTGCTGACTGATTTCACATTGTTGGCTCAGTACTGTTACTATGATTCCTGGCCCGCCCAGTCCCATTAACTTTGTTTCCTGTCCAGTGCCAGTCATGTTATGAAAGGTGAAATTGACTCATCCCGTGGGAGTCCAACAGGAATCCCACAAGAATCCCGAAAAATGGTCAGCCTCTAGTAATCATAATTATCCAAAAGCTGATTGTGGAACATTGGACACCCTAAATGGTCACCATCTTGGCTACGTAGATGAAGGGGAAGGTCCACCAAACCTTTGAAAATGGTTGCCAAGGAAGCTGCAGTGGTTGTGATTGCTTTGATGAACAAGCAGACAAGCTGGCAGATATTTTGGTGAACGACAGTTGCAATTTGCCATTTAAAAGGAGAACTAGAAGAAGTGGTCAAATGTTGTGATTGTCATTTCCGGTAGGTGCACAGCAGCCGTGTTAGATTTGCGTCAACACTACCCTGTTGCAATTTATGCACCATGCTACTAAGTACACTGTGTACACAGTGCACTACATGGGCGTGTACTAACAGAAGTATGCGAATTGAGACCCAGCAGAATTCTTTAAATCAGGCCACCTCCAGTCTTACTCTTTCTTGACCAGGTTAAACATCAAAATAAAAGCACATAAGACCTTCCTTTTCACCATTTTTCAGTTTATTGTTGGCATATTGGTGTGTTTGTGTTTGTAAATGTGTGAGAAAGAAATGTGTGTATACTCGATTCCACTGCATTGTGTACAACACCTCTTGCTTTTGGCCATGTTCTGTTTCTTTATAAATGGACCCTTAAAGTTTTGGTTACAATGACACAGAATTACCATGGATTTCAATCTAAATTATTACCTCCTTTTTATTTATAGACATGATCTTTATCAATATCCAAAAGTGGAAGAAAACAAAAAAAAAAAGAATGAAATAATGTCAAACAATGAGAACTTGAGTTTTACATCTGCTAAGGCTGTTCTGTCTCTCTTTATGTCTCCCACTGTGGGGAAAAACAAAACAAAAAAAGCCTTTTTCAGGGGCACTTAAACAAGAGTCGGACCTCTGAATCAGAATGTGGAACCCAGCAAACGGATAGCACGCCTTCAGAACAAGTAGATATAGATAGATTTATATATAGAGTTTTATATTCAGCTTGAAACTTTAAAAGATTACAGTAAACACTTCTCACACATGATAGAAACTACTTGACGTCTCAGAATCAGAAAAGTGTAGGTCAAACATTGTCCAAGCCTACAATGTGATGAACCAACCAAACCCAAAGCTGAAAAGAACAAAACATGAAAAGAACCCAGAATAAAAAATAAAACATAAATAAAAAAATATCCTGCCCACAATCTTTTCTTACAAAGTTTGAAGTAGATCGGAATAGAGACACCTGACCACACGAACAGAATAGAAAAATCTAAAACAGTGGTATTGCATTTTGAAATGCACAAAGATTCTCCTGTACAATTTGGCGTCTCTCTGCGAGTACAAACGCCTAAAGGGCTCAGTGGCGGTTTTATCGGGGTGGCTCTCGTTTTCGATATCCGTACACATATGTAGTCTTCGTCTTGTTTTGTTTTTCCTCAGAGATGTATACATCAGTGCTGTAAACAGGCACACGCAGATTGGAAAAAGAACGGAGAGATCAGTGTCCACTTTCATCTCTCCGTCGCCGCTGTCCTTCCTCCTCCTCTGTTAGTTTCTCAGTCCTGCTGAGACAATGGGCTCCTCCCGGTAAGGCTATCCATCTACCTGCCCACACCCATCCTTCCCAACCCCACCCCCCCACCCCCCTCCCCTCCCCCGTGTTCGACTGTCTCCTAATCCCCAGAGTGGGTTGCCTCCAAAGCCCGGCAGTGCTCCAAGGAATTCCAGAAAGGGGGTCGTTCCTCATTTAGTGTGTAGTCGAGTGTGTTTTTATTTTCAGATTTTCGCTGGGTGAGGAGGGATGAGGGCAAAAATGGGTTGAAAACTTGATGCTTTTTTTTATAGCCTCAGACGTCGGGGAGTGATTGTGCAAAGTCACGCGGTCTCTGGTATGTCCACGCGAAAGGAGCTAGCAAACCCTTTTCCTCGCTGCAAGAAGCAGAGAAAAACACAAAGTCTGGTTAGCTGTGTGTGTTTGTGTGTGTGTGTGTGTGTGTGTGTGTGTGTGTGTGGGGGGGGGGGGGGTCAAGTTTGTCTGAGAGGGATGACAGAAAACAAAAAAGAAAGAAAAACAGCATTTAAATGGCCTCATTCACACAGAATTTGAGGGTTCACACATGCACAACAAGGGGGTAGGAAGTGTCACATCCCTCAGCTGGGCCGTTCCAATTCACCCTTGTGAAATGGCTCATGGATAATGTGTGTGTGACTATGTATGTGAAGTGGGGTAGGGTTGGAGGGGGGCTGTTATGGGAATAGTGACATTGGAGGGGGGGGGGTGAGCTGGTGAATATTGCATGGCCAATTTTTTTAGGACAACAACAAAAGAAGGAGGCTCAGCTTTAACAGGCGATGTCTCATTCATGACCCCTACTCTTCTCTGCCCCCCCCCCCCCCCCCCCCCCCCCCCCCCGCATCCATGTTGTCTGATGATGGTAATCACTGAGCTCTGGCTATCATCCCCCGTCTCTCTCCTCCCCTCTGCACCCCACCCTGACCCGACCCTAGGCCCAGGCCCAGGCCCAGGCCTGCACCTCTGGGACAAAAGCGTCTCTGTGTATCACTGGCTGACTTGATCAGATTAGGGAGCTTCAGCCTCTTGGCATCATCATTCTATCCCTTCCTCCACTCCCCTCCTTTCCCCTCTCCTCCCCTCTCCATCTCTCTGACTGTTGTTCCCTCTTTGCTATTATCCACCCCCCCCGTCACCACCCCCGCACTCATTAGCATAATGGCCACAGTGATCTACTTTGAGAGAGGAGTGAGTGGCGGTGTTCGTGGGAAACGCAGCGATATTGGGAGCCCTTCACTTGGAGTGCTGCATCATAAGCGCATAATAAGCACATCCATGGTAACTATTAGAAGCCGAGCGGCACACAGCAAACACAATGTGCATCAAATTGAAGGCTGAAAAGCATGAGGGGAGAAAACACAGAAATGAGAATCATTTGAAACTTGTTTAATGGTTGTTGCTTGATGTTTGGTTGCAGGAGAAGTTTTTAACAGCATGTCTATTACTGGAATATCAAACAGTAATATTAAAGCCTGAATGGTTTGTGCTGCATGTAAATATCCTGTTTTGTTGGTGCTTAAGTATTTTAAGATTAGGTTTGCTTGCCATTTAAATAAATAAATCCTTGACAGTAATGTGTATATGTTTTCATAATTATGTCATTAGGGTTAGGGCATTTGACATGTTTCTCTTCTTATGCTGATATGTGGTGTTGTACTTTGTCTTGCTTTATATTACTGCAACTAGGGATGTTCCAAAAAAGGTTTCTTGACCCCAATCCAGGTCTGAGTCATTCAATATTGAGTGCTCCAGACCTTTTAACTTATTAAAATCAATCCAGTGTACATGCTTGACAACTGAATAGCTCTGCAGTCAATTATGAAAAAATCCCTGCATCTAAGGTGTTCCTTTTTATATATAAAATAAAGTATAAAATGACAAAACCTGATCTTTTTGGCCTTGTCGCTGTCTCGAGGATATTTCTCTCCCTCTAAGAGAAAATTCTCCAGTGTCTGTTGCTTCAGTGTAGCCTGTATCTGAGTTACCTGAATCAAGTGTATTCTGTAGACTGTTTATTTTTCATCCGTACATCTTTTGCTGTGATTACATTAACAAATGACTCTTATTGCCGTCTCCAGCGCTGCCTGTCCTCCTCCGAGCAGAGCGGTGAACCATCATGACCATAGACAAGAGCAAAATGCAAGAGACTGTCACACTAAGCTGAAATTAAACGTGCTGGCCTTACTTTCGGTAAACAACAAATAAAAAGTCTTACTTTGCATTTTGCTGTCGTTTATGGTGTGTGGTGTTTCAAGGCAAGAGAGTTGCATAGTTGATGATGGCTGTACCCATTGTGTTCATTCTGTTCTCATGCACTGTGCATACATTTTGCCACAAGAAGTACTTCACCAAAATTCATACATATCCCTAGGGGGCATCGCACCAAATTTTGGGCCCCATGGATAAGCAGTCTCTGTGGACCTCCCACCCTTCTTCTCTTGATCCATCTCTCTCTCACATTCCTTTTGATTTTTTTTAACTGTTTGCCATCTTTCTGTTTCCTGTCTTTTTTCTTTTCTTTTTTGCAACTGCAATTTCCCTTTCTCTGGGAGAAACATGACAGTTGATGTTGGTGATCCAGCAGCACCAGCAGTCACTCACTCGGCTCTAGCTGCGTTTAGACAAATCCTAGCACAGGCACGGACTAGTTCGGATTTCATGTACTACATTTCCATGTAGTTACAGCTGCTGTGACAGGCAGCGAAACATCATTTCATTTTATAGTTATTGTTTACTAATGTATGTAAGACTTGCCACAATATGAACAGTGGTTATATGAGTCTCAACATGTTTCTAGCTCCACCCTTTAGTACCGGATGTGTGTGCTAGGTACCCCAACAGAGGGGTGACCAAAAATAGGTATGGTTAGGAACAGTTCTATTGGTACCATCCACAAGTGGAAATGGAAAAAATGCATCCTAATCTAAACTGAACTGTACTGGACTACTTGGTGGAAACAGGCTTTCTGAGAACATCCATAACGACAACTGTTATACTTGGTTGATTTTTGTATTTAACAGTTATAATCACTGATTCCTTATTTTCTATTTCCTCGAGACAGAGTGCACTATTAGATTACTGCTGTAATAACCTCAATCCTCACAACAATCAATATAATGTTATTATAACCTGCTTGGAATGTAGTTCATTTCATTGTCAAAATGTATTATTACTGTATTTTTTATACCATTAGTTTATTCAATATATTCTGTTAATTTTATGTTCATTTCGACGATACTTTCATGATTCTTATTCAGCAGCATCGCATTCAGTCCTCAACACTGTTATTTTTATATGTATATATATATATATATATATATATATATATATATATATATATATATATATATATACAGTTTTAATCACTTGTTCTTTATTCTATATGTATCCTATACTTCTAAAATACATTATCACTGTAATTCTTCGTTGTTATCAACACAATCTAACAATAACCTGCATGGAAAGTTCACACAGTGAGTTACAAGACTGCCTTTTGTAAAGAGCAGTTCTAATGAGAGTAATTGGTAGCCTGCTCGACATAACTTTTTGATCCAGGATTAAACAAAAAATAAAAAGCATAGCAAATGAATAAAACATTAATTAAAGGGGGAAAAAAACATTTTTCCTGCTGTTCCTAATAGCACACTGTGGTTTTAAATGATGGCGCTGGGGAAGCAGCGGTGCTCTGACAGTTTGATAATTCCAGCTAGCTGTGTCGGATGATGAGAGAGGGGGCCTCTTCAGGCGCTGCTTGACAAAATTATAATTAAGCATTATCACCAAATTGCAGTGATTGAGGATGTATCTCTTTGTGGCCTTTGAATGAGAGTTTAGAAACAGTAATTCCTTGGGAGAGGAATTTTCCTTCCTTTTTTTTGTCCTCCTCAAATATCTAAAACTGTTTTTTGATCCGCGGCTCACAACGCATTGACGTCTGAGAAGAGATGTTAAGCTCACTGCCTGCTGTTTTTCTTCTTCACTGATTGAAAACAGCCATTTTTTCATTGCGGGGCTTCGTGAGAGGGGGCCAGTGCCGCTTATATTCCTGCAGCCACTTTTCCATAATGAGACAGAACTTCCTTAATGCTAACATCTCCACCCACATCAAAGCAACCTTATAGATCATAATTGCTTTTGGCATGTTTAATTTGGAAAGGCCCGCAGGCCAATCAGTGCTGGAGGTTTCTAAGTGTGTGTGTGTGTGTGTGTGTGTGTTTGGGTGTGTGTAGGAATGAATTGAAACGGTAGGTGAGGGCAGATAAGATCATCACAGTCGGGAGATAATGGAGATGCCTGAGAAAGAGGGAAGAGTTAGTTAAACACTCTGACAGGAGGGCTGGGAGAACAGGGGTCAGACCTGAAATGAATTTCACGCTTCCTTCCGCCAGCCAATCCAGGGAGAAAATTGAATTTGGAATCTTTTTCTTTTTCACCTAATTCGATCACCAGATCAGAGAGCGGGGCGGGCACTTAGGCCGGAGCAAAACACAATACTCACTTAAATAAGCTGGGTTATAAGGTGCTCTGGAGCTAGGCAGAAATGCTTCCAACTCTTTCCTCTCTAGGGAGCCCTGCTGGTGGCTGAGGTGATGGTTTTTGAGAAGGTGGTGGTGGTTTTGGTGGTGGTGGAGGTGACTGAGAGGCGTCTCTTTGCCAAAGGTGGAGAATGACTTATCGGCCGTTTGCTCAGGGCTTTCAAATACCTCTGTGTCCGGGACTGAGTCCATGCCGGGCACGTGGAGGTTGCTGCGGTAGTCTGGGCCCTGGCGCCCATCAGAGGGCACGAAGCTGGGCATCCAGCAGCGATCGGAGTGGCCCAGGGCCTTACACTCCTCCGTGCAGTTAGAGAAAAGATCGGCGCCTGGAGAGGAGGGGGGGAGAAGGAAAGAGAGGGGAGGGAGGGAGGAGAAAAACACAAGAGAGGTGTTTAAGTCTTTAGCATTTCTTGAACAAGCAAGACAATCAGGAAACATGATACCTGCGCACACACACACACACACACACACACACACACACACAGAGCAGGATCTGACGTATTTCTGCAAGACTTTAACAATATGTATTTATGCAACCTGCTCTTTGATTCATCACGTCAGGGCTTTCTGTTTCACCATAGTTAAGATCAAAGCCGCCTGCACAATGGATAGAGAAACCCCTCAGCTAACACACACAAACATATACACACACACAGAGACACACTTACAGTAAAAGGCTGTGGAAGAAAGCGACTCATGGGACTGCTGGTTCTACTTTGTAAAAGCATAAATCCTTGTAATAAAAAAAAAACAAAAAAAAAAAAACAATATACAGTATCTGCTTAATTTTGAGGTACATGAACTTAACTTGAATATTTTCATTTGATGCTATTTAATACTTCGACATCACTACATTTCAGAGGGAACTACAGCGCTTTTTACTACACTGCATTTATCTCACAGCTACAGTTACTAATTACTGACTAATTTAAGCACAGAGGAGAATGGGGAGTGACCATCAAAGCAATTAAATATAGCCAAAGCTGCGTCGTGGCCACTCCCGTTTAGTTGATTCAAACAATTGGCTCTATATGATAACTGTTCTTTATCTGATTATTTTCATCTGATGCTACTTTAAACTTGTAGTGCACTCTATTCTACTACATTTATCTCACAGCTACTAATTACTGACTCACTGGCTTACTTAGAGGAGAATGGGGGGTGACAATTAAAACAATTAAATATAGCCAAAGTTGTGTTGTGGCCACCTCAGATAATTAGCACTGTATGATACTTTTCTTAATTTGTTTATTTCATTTGATGCTACTTTAAACTTGTAATCCACTCTACGTACTACATTTATCTCACAGCTACAGTTACTAATTACTTATTTCCTTACGTACAGTAAGAGCATAAGAGAATGGGGAGTGACAGTTAAATATAGTCAAAGCTCTGTTGTGGCCATTTCCCTACAGGGAGCTCAGACAATTCGCACTATATGATAGACTCCACTAATACTTGTGCGTCAGCTCTATGCAGAGCCTATGCTGTAGCCTACCCACATTGCCAAAAAGACAGGAGTCTGCTTTGCCAAGACATGTAATTACATTTCTGGGTAGGTGCATGTTAACACAGAGCCTATGCGACATAGTATAAAGTATAAATCCTGCTTTATCTCACAGTTACAGTTACAACTTGCTTAGTTTTATATGTATGAACAGAGGAGAATGGGGGAGGGGCAATGAAAACAATAAAATATAGCTTAGGACATGTTTTGGCCATTGGTTGGGACTATAGATCCTTTTTTATTTGATTATTTCCATATTATTGCCACTTTAAACTTGTAATCCACTGAACTGCATTTATCTAACAGCTTCACTTTGCAGGCTCACATGTTAAATACAAAACATGATCAGTTTATATTATTAGCAACCCTCTGTTTCACTCAGCAAACCCCCCGAAACACATTTATTGTTATGCAACACTGGTATTACAGCAGTGTGACAGTCATTTGGTATGCACCGTCTATTCTCACACGTCAGGCTGAGCTACAGCGGAGCTCTTTTTTAGTTGTTTTAAACTTTTCAAAGCGCTAAAAGCATAAATTTTACATGAGTAGCATTACATTTTAGTAAATGCATCGGAAGCAAAGGGGTTTAGAACGGCTTCACTGCTGGGGAAAAAAATCTTTCTCAACAAGTCATTTAGACTCATTCAGCATTCAAGACCTAATTTAATCCAAAGCAGGAATCCTTCAGCCGGTGAGTGAGAGCCTCGACTTGTTTATGGAATGTTCGGGAAAGTGTCTTGAAACAGAACAGTGCAAAGCCTGTTGCAATAGAATCAAGACAATTAATTAATTAGCATTAAAAACAGGCACATTTGTTACACTTGTTTAAGAAACAGACATTTGTTGTTGAATAATGGACTACGTGACTGGTTAGGAAGAAGATTTGTTGCCTTGAAACTGTTGAAAAACCTTTTTTTCCTCCTCAAACTGTTTCAAGGTTCGACTGTTAACAGACGTGCTCAGGCACACATTGTGAAGTCTTTGTTGAGGAAAGGGGCAGAGGAGTGTAAGGGCTTGTCATTCCTTTTTGTTTCTTGGTGAAATTTTTCAGTGCACTTTGCAAAAATATTTTTGGGTTTTTGAGAAGTGATTCAATTTCAAACAACTCAAAGAATCCCAGTTTGTGATGCTAATGAAGTCAACAACCAGAAATACTTTATCAACCTGGGGCACGCACACACAGTCAAGTAAAGACGATTGTCTTTATAGCACCCAAAATTGCAAAGGACAAATTTGCTTTGTATCTGGAGAGTGTGACACAATTAACCCTTAGACCCTCTGTTTAGATCAGGAAAAACTCCCCAAAAAACCCTTAAATGGGGAAAAAAGGAAGAAACTTCAGAGAGCAAGAGAGAGAGCAGGGACCAGGATTTACAGACCTACAGAAAAATGATTTCAATGAATACCATTAGTGGTATTTAGATCCTTCACTTGAGTTGAAGTATTAATACAACAATGTGAAAAATGTTACACATAGGAGTCCTGCATTACTTGTTAAAGTATTAAAATGTCCTATGTGACTGTTATACTATTATATCATTACACTTTTATTACGCATGCATAAACATGAGAGCAGAATTGTGTTGTTTTACTTAGTTGAGGTGAAGCTGTTTTCATTATGGATTAAACTGCTGATTGATCAACTCAGTGTTTTGTGAATTAACAAAACAGTGAGAAATGCTGTCCAACCGACAGTCTAAACCTCAATATTATTACTAATACATTGCAATTATTGCAATTATTTAAAGGCTAATCTTCACACTGGGAAACTGAAAAGCATTTACATGAAAACAGTAACATTTTGAGTGCAAATCTGTAAAGTCACCAACAACTGAAGCTGTAAAATAACTGTAGTAAAGTTAAAAGTACATTTCCCTCTGAGATGTAGTAGAGTAAAACTAGAAATTGGTGTGCGAGGAAAATACGTGAGCAAAGTTCAAGTGCCTTAAAACTGTGTAAAAGTAAAATACTTGATTGAATGTACTTAGTATGTACTTTAGTTGCAGAATTTAAACTCCCCCAAGGTTGCTGCTAAAATTCCAAGGAAAAAAAAAAAGGCCCTGGAGCCAAGCAGCAAACAAAGCGCTGAATCCGTCTTCAGTGTTTGGGTCTCCAGACAGATAGCCCCTGGCTATGACCTCACACATATCTACAATCAGATACAAAGCATCAAAGGTCACTGGCTGTTTGTGTGTGAGCTGCAGGCGTTTACGCGCACCAACATGCATCTGTAAAAAAAAAAAAAAAAAGTTCCCGTGGAATGGGTGGGTGAAATTAATATGACAAAGTGAGAGCGTGTGTGTGTGTGTGTGTGTGTGTGTTTGAAGGGGTTGAGAGGTGGGTGCAGTCTTCAAAGCCCTTGCCAACACACTGCCCGTGCTCCCTTTAGCCCCGCCATTAGATTAACCAAACCACAAACTCAATAGTATTGGATTACCCAGCTCTGCCCCTGTCCCGGGCCCTCAGTCTCACCCCATTTACTAAACCTATTGTCCTCCATGAAAGGCTGGCTGCAGGTACAACCGAAAACTACTTTGACAGGCTCGCTTTCATGTGGAGTAATTATTTGTGAGGCTTTTTAATGGCTGGAATTCTCCGTGAGAAAATCACCTTTTGTCAGAGAGCAAAGGGGAGCCGAGTTAACAGCAGCGCTGGCTGTTCAGCACAGCTATTTAGGCCGAGTGTAAGCCTTAAGCCAAATTGTGTTTTCATTGCCCCATATGTTTTTTGCAGTAGGGCCTAGATCCTGCGTTTGCATGTATTTTGAAACCTAAATCCGCTTGTTGTGTATATGTGTGTCTGAGTCACTGTTTGGGGCTACAATCTGAACTGTCCAGCTAGGGCTATCTGCTACTAATCCCTCTGAATACAGACTGATTAGACTAAGGTCTGCTGCCGTCCCAGTAAGCAGAGTGTGTGTGTGTGTATGTGTGCACGTTTTGTTGTGTATGTCTGTCGCGGTCAGCAAAGGGGGAATTTGCTTTGTTACAAAGCGGATTAATTTGGCTTGCCGTCACTAACAGCTTGGAAAAGTGCCCAGTCTCCTAACGAGAGGGTTTCTTATTAAATATTAACCAACATGCCATAAATACACCATCACATTACGTTTTAATACGGCCTCTTACATGGGAGGAAAACGACTCACTGTACAGCTTGATGGGGGGGGGGAGCAACCAGAACGCACGCTGGGCGCTGACATACTGTATCAGTGCACCTGGACGAGCGGGGAGCACTGCATTGTGGGCAGCACAAAAAAAAAAAAAAAAGTGGAAGGAGGACACAGAGCTCTGCTTCCATTACAAAATGGATGCTGAGTTAATTCTCAAAATGGGAACGAGAAATGTGGCATTTAGACTCTGTCAGAGAGATAAGACTCTCTCACTCACACACACACACACACACACACACACACAGAGAGAGAGAGAGAGGAGGAAGGAAAGACAGAAGGAGAGGGCGAGTAATTTCAGCCACAAAGCCAGATTAAGACATCTTGATATTTCTTGACATTTTGGCAAAATTAGATGTTCCCCTGGCACATTAGACAGTCTCTATCAAATCAGGAGGATAAAAACATTTCAGCTGTAAAATTGAACCACACACACACACACACACACACACACACACACACACACACACACACACATACACGCACACAGAGCCTGAGCCATGCTTAAAATGTGAATAAAGGTTGTGGGTAATGCCCTTATCTCTCCACTACGTGGTCCTCCAACAATTTTCTCAGAGCAAACAGTCGGCGTGAGTTATGAGGCTTCGCCCGGCAGCAGAGTACAGTATCTGCCCTCCACTTCAACGCCGGATGAAACAGAAGTGTGTCAACATGTCTCGCACTAAGCCAAAAACAAGCAGAGAGACCGGCGAGGAGACCGAGGGAGGGGAGCGTAATGCCATCCAAAAGCGCGCTGACCCTCGTTACTTTCAGCGCCTCATCTCATCTTAGCATTCTGCACGGCGCTCGCGCAGGGCAAACGCAAAGTCTCCATAATAACCTTCATTTGGTAATTGGTATGCAGAGGTCTGAAAAATGAATTACTGATCAGCGAGCTGTTACCACGGTGATAACATGAACCACAGGCCTAAGGAGGAATTCATCATGGCAGCGCGGAGAGATGGGAGTGGAGTGGGGGTGGAGGGTGGAGGGGTTGGGGATGGGGGGGATTGAAAAGTGGATAAGCGCCTTGACTCAATCTTCTCCAAGTGTGTGACATTGGCTATATTGATAATATGTACTTTACACATGTAGCACGTCCGGAAATGGGGTCCTTGAGGGGACTCCCGGGGCCGCAGAAGTGGTCCTGGAGGGTCCGGCAGTAAATGAGGAGCACTTTAATTCCACAAGAAAACGTGCCCATCACAGCATGTATAGAGTGACCTTTAGCTCAGAGTGCAGTCTCAGAGTTGGCCGATATCAGACAGAATTGTCAACTTGTTACACTCTGTTTCCATCTTTAGTCTTACACTGCCTCCATTCTGACCGATTTCCTTGCCGGAGGGGGATTCAGTTTTCCCTAACTAATCACTAGACACTAGGGCTGAGTGTTGGTACTCGATACCTTTAAACTGAGAAAAGCTAGGCCGAAGGAATCCAGTACCAAGAAGTATTGATACTTCTCCAGTCAAGCGATAATTGCATACAATCTGAAAAATCACTATTTGTATGGTTTTGCTTGCAGCCAGTCACTCCAAGTGTTCTTCAGCTTGAGGCGACATACGCTTGGCCCACTCACGCACCTGCTTCATCCCTACAGTCCGTGATGTAGTGAAGTTGAACGCAGTGTATTTTACAGAGTTGGCAGTTCGGCATGTTGAGGTGCTACCAAAGTGTTTGAAAGTATGGTTATACCAATTGCCCATAGTGTCATTTTATGCAACTGGTTGCTTCCATGCACATGATGGTTATCGGATGAAGCACGAAAAAAGGTATCAAATAAAGTACTCTACTGGTGTCTGTATCACTTTAAGGGTACTGGTATTGTGATTTTTTTTAACAATACCCAGCCCTACTAGCGATCAACGTATCCACCTAAATCTAACGTCATATGAAATCCACACTGGAGCCCATACTGGTTTTGCTGGGATTTTCAGAGCAAGGAAAAACAAAAACGACGATGTCGAGCAATATTAAGAGGACATGTCAATTTAGAGCAGCCTCGATAGCAGCGCCTATCTTGTCTAAAGTGTCACCATTGTTGTTATTACTCCTTAGTGGTTTGCTTGACAACAGCTTGACAACGCCATTGGTCCTACCCATGGCACTGATTTATTTATTTAATGTTTATTTGAATGAGAATAAGTATGTACCGTAAAACGATGCCACACACTACAGCATTTGTAGCATAAGATAAATTGCAATACCGTCCCTCGATTGGCTAATCATTAACTGGCTACCCTTGCAGTGCTAACTGAATTGCTGCATTGTAAACCAAGAAACCACTGTTTAATGTCACAATGCCAGATGAATCAGTTGGATTCAAAGGTATGGACCCAGGCAACTCTCAGAGAACACTAACCCAACAACAAAAATATTTCAGTTGAAAGTGCCAGAACAGTGTTTAAGTAGACTTCGAGTTAAGATTTGTTTTTACTTATTAAACAAACCTTCAAGGTCAAGAAGTTTGACACTCAAAAGTCAACCCAAAAGGGCTTCTAGCACTGAATATGATAAATAAGGGTCCCATTATTTAGAGCTGAATTTAGCCAGTTTTTCAATAATCAGATAATGAACCTGTGACAGTTTTTAGAACTGATTCATCATTGAAGTCATTCAGTTAAATTAGCTGGCTGCAGTCTCTGCTCGGTGAAGATCTGTACAGTACTTGAGAATAATTTTGAGCCACTTTAATTGAGTATTTCAATCTAGTTGTACTTTTGTTCTCTAGTTGTACCACTCCCACTACAGTAAGTATTGTACTTTTTACTCAAATACTCTTATTTGACAGTTTTTTGTCATTAGTTATGCTGAACACGGAGATTTTACATACTGTTTTAAACATATGATGGTTCTATAAAGCATGATACATTGTTAAACCGTTAATTCAAATATGTTCCACTTTGACCTGCTACAGCATTAAAGCGATTAGGGAGGCACGATAATCTCGGTAAGTTATCGGCATTATAAAATATATATATTATACATGTAAAATGAAATATTGGAATCAGTCAACAGGCTTTTTCTTATTTTGCACAATGAATAAACATTACATACATTAAAAAGCATTCTAATTCATGTCTCCATCTGCTGGTGGGCCATTACGATAAGAGTATGCATGCGTAATATGATGTTTATTCCACTACAGCAGAGACTTGACAATCACTTAAAATTATGTATGTTTGCTTATATGTTATGCTTATCACATGATATATTTGTCAGTGATAATTCAATATACTGTACATGTGGTGTAATCACTGCACAGTAACCTCTCGCTGCTTGTAAATGACCTATCATGTGTTTCCTCTCACAAAATAATTCATTTTCTTACATACGGTACATGTAGGCACATCTATAAAAAGACATACACATGCATAAAAGTACTATACATGATATGAAACATATGTTCAAAGTTAAGATTCTATAAGTAAAAATATGTGCACTGCACATAAGAGTGAAATATCTTAAATAAGGAAAATATATGCATGTGAGGGTACAATACATATAAGCAATACTTTCTTTTATATTGTATTCAAACATACATGCATTTCCATCTATATCCATATATTCTCTATAATATTAAATGAGTGTGTCAGCAAAAATACATGGGGGTAAAAATCAAGGTCTGTAAGGAGAGCAGTGACACAATAATGATATATGGACGTGAAAGAACAATTAACATATGTGAGAGGCCCTGAATTAATCATGGCCTGCGCAGCCACTCATAGTTCTGACTAGCGAGTGACAATGCAGGAATTTTACATGTAGTGGAGTAATTTTTTTAAACAATATGATATTTCTATTTTACCTAAGTAAAGGATCTGAGTTTTTCCACCGCTGCCATTCATTAAAGAATCCCTCTGGGTCTTTTGACTGTTGGTCAGACAGAATCAGCACCTTGTGAGGCACATTTGTCATCACTATGGACATTTCATAGACTAAACAGTTGTATTATTAAGTACTCAGGAAAATAAAATTAAAAAATCAGCTCTTCTAGAATGTTTTCATATTGTTTTCTACAGTTGAACGGCATACAATGTTAGGTTTTCCAGCAACTTGGAAGATTTGACACTTTCTAAGGTAGCGCATTATGAATGTTTTACAGCAATATGTTAATATCAGCAGTAGTAGGTGTGATAGAAATAATAGCAGCAGTTAGTACATAAAATGCTAAATTTATGCATTTCTCACGTCTTTCACCGCACTAAAACATGCATCCTCGATGAAATTATAGGGCCATCACATCATCACTGCCATAAATCCGCACACATCTGCACACTGCAGTGTGTAATGGCATATAATGTGCAGTATTTGTTCATTTGAATCCTGCTTTTGACCTTTAATGCAAATCCTCTGCGCTCTCTCCTCCACACACTGAAATGCCTTGAAAATAATCTCAGCACTGATCTGGCCAATATGGAGTTTGTTCCTCGTATTGGATTCCGACTGATGGGAATGGTTCTGAATTTAACAAGAAAATAAGACATATTTTGTAAAATATATCATATATTTGTATTTCATCCTGTTCCTGTGTCCTTTACAGGTGATTTCCGGACTCTTTGTGACTCTTTAAGTGTGTCCTTGATGAGGAAAAACGGAGCGGTTTTGATCAGGGAACAACAGAGCACACAGCCTGAAGCAGCAGAAAATGTTGGCACGACAACGCAGCCGGCAGCAGGAAAAGAAAGAACACAAATCACTATGTCAACAATCTCGTAGTGGTGGTTGTCAAAAAAAAAAAAACAGTGCTACGGTTAAAAAAAGAAGAAGAAAAAAAAAAGACAAGTGATGGGGCAAGGAGGGTAAACAGCCCCATCCTCCTCTGTAAGGCCTGTTTCCAGAATGTTCAACAACACATGAGCATTTATCTGTCAGTGTGTAATGTTCATGCTTTAATTCATATAATTCAACAAATTTAGCCCAACATTAAAAACCAATATGCTCCTATGAATCTGATTACATGGACAAAAACATCTCCATGGAAAAGAAAAGAAAGCTGAGATTGAATTCCTCCCCCCTGACGTCCGCTGTCAAAGTCAAGAGACGAGGCTAACACGCCATTGTGATGGATGACATGGACACGTGTTTATTTAACATTAGCATTTATTAAACACTGATGCGCTTCGAGTGTACCCTCGCTGCTGACAAACTGAATTAGCACGCAGCGAGTAAAGCTTGTGCTCTTTTTTTTTCAGCATTGTAGGAGCTGAATTGCGGGACGCTAAGCCACGCTATCAATTATCCTAATCAAACAAAGACTTAATGCACGGCAAATAATCTGTTTAAAGGCACTAAAGCGGCTGATAACTCTGCAACAAAGTAACTGTATCCTATTTGCCACACCAAGGGTACTCAAAGTCAGCTGAAAAGTGCCACTGCATCACAACTGGACATACAGCACAGCGTACACTGGTACATGAGAGAGAACTGTGTGTGTGAACAGGCAGGCTGACAATGAAATGCTAACACACTGGAAATAGGACATAAAGCAGCTGGCTGGCTCAGGCCCGCCCGAGTGGGAATAAAAATGTCCGAGAGCGGCGAAAAAGACAAAAAAAAAACATCAACTCAATACTTTTGTGAAATGTGTCCATAGCACCAAACTTAAAAATCCGTGTGAACGTTGGCGCTGAATGTGTGGTTAGATTTGTACTTCTGTCATCATCATTATTGAAATCAATGATTTCAGCTACGTCTGATCAGATTCATACGCTTGTTAAAATATTCTTTAGTCCGACACTCCCTGACTTAAATATAAAATCATCCACAGCGGTGACAAAGAAAAACTGATGCACTTGTGCTGAACTTTAAGGCTTTTTTTGGTAGCGATGGAGATGTGACAAATGTCTGGTCAGATTAAGAATCTTGTTTCAAGGATTGATTTCCAACCTGGCAAACTGGCAACTGTCCTGGAGCCTGAGACCCCCAGGGGCCACAACAGCTTCTGTGGCACTGAGCATGCGGTCATTTGATGAACTGATAAATATAACCTGAAATGAAACATGGATTTAAGACAACTCCAGCATTATTAACTAATATCAGCACTGTGTCAAAGTCTTTCTATCATGCTCACATGGTGGGTATTTACTCAAATAAATACTGCTGCTTTGTTAATACACTGTGTTATGTAATGCATTTTTGTCATACCTAATTTCGCTTTTGTGGATGTGTTGGATTTTGTCATCCTGCAAGGGTGTACGTTTTGTTTCAACATTTCGGGGGGTCACACATATGAAAAGGAGAATTTTCCGCCAGAAAATTTTAAGCATCAAACAATTATTTTCCTGCCTTATGTTTAATTTTTACGCATCAGTTTGTGTCATTTCTGCATTCATTTATGGTTTATATGTCTGAAATTTTGTCAAAACAAAAGTCTGCTACTTTAATGTTTTCATATGTGGGGACAAATGAACGTTCTAAATATAGAGAATCTACACCTATGTCGTCCTGTTTGTGCTGGACGCTGCTATTTGACCCTGTCTTGACGAGGGTTTCATTTCACTCTGACTACCTAGTTAAATAAAGGTTATTTATGGTGAGTATTATTCTTGAATAACTCTATATTCAATCCAATTGTAACCAAACTAAGGAGCAGAATATGACTTAATACGGGCCCACAGGGCAAGTGATCGTATGGCTGCTTGTGTATGCGCAACATCTTAACACTGGAAACCTTTGCTTCTTTTGTCAATAGAGAATAAAGTGAATTTTCTACAGCTTTTTCCACACAAAATCAGGGTGTCTACATGTATCAGACACTTTAATTTGGTGCTTTTTAAGACCTTTTCAAGAGAATTTAAACACATTTAAGGCTGATTTTCAGACAAGTCAGATTATTCTTATTCAAGCACTGCAAGTCAGCGCAAGAGGTAGGATTTATGTTAGAAAACTATTATGAGATTGAGTTGGGTTAATCTACGTTTTCCCAACAGGTAAGTGCAAATATAAAGTAAAAAGATGAGTATGAAGTTCAGGGTTAGGTTTAAAGATTTGTACCATCAGAAATGTGAACTTTCATGCTGAAGAGCTTGACTCATTTTGACAAAAAGAAATGAAAAAATAGATAAATGAAATTAGATAAAAAATGTTTGTGGCTATGAAGACCTCAGACATTCACATATTTAAGACTACTGGATGGCTTTTAAGGTCTCACATTTACAAAAACTGAATTCAAGACTTTTTATGGACCCACAGACGCCCTGACAGTGCTGAAATAGGACAACTGCATCCACACACAGCAGCCGGCTGAGGTGCCACAGTGCTGAAAAAGCCTTAACAGATGTTGGAACCTCGAAACTAGTGCTGACCAAAATGCAGCCATTACACAGAGAATCAAAATGTTGGTGTAAGACATCTGCTCGGAGTCATGGTTCTGTTTAGTTTTATCAGATTGATTGTCTTTAGGCAAAGCTCTTGTACAGCTGCTTATGTCTGGACAACATCTAACATTCGACTACTTTGGCTTCTTTTGTTAAATGATAAAAAGGATTTATATTCCTGAGAGTAAGGCATCAAAAAGCGTCCCTTCGGTATAGATACAGAAACTCAGGTACACATTTCAAATGCTACTCAGCCCTACTTTTATAACACAGTGTGACTATTCATGACAGAATATGAACTCTGGCTGGCAGCGTTCACACGAAATGCTAATGCACTCAAAATAGGACAACTCCATCCACACAAAGCAGCTGGCTGCCTCAGTCCTGATTAGGAGTGAAAATCTTGCACGCTGGTGAAAAAGCAAAACCTGAAGCAGTTGTGAAGGTCTAACTCAGGGCTTTTTAGAGCTCAGACAGGGTTCAGCTCCGTGTCTTTCTGTTTACTGGGGTCTGTCTGACCCATCCAGGCCTACTGGAGTGACAGTGGAAGTGGCAGGCAAGCTCCATTTGGCACGGCGAGGAGGGCCCCCGCTGCGGCCGACCAGACACGATGACAGGCTCCGTCCACAGAGAGCCCGCACCGAAGAAAGCTCGCCACTGAATGAAGACATAAAACCGGCATTCACAACTCAGTGGGGCCCTATTGTATGAGCACAGATAGGAAGGGAAGATTAAAAACGAAGAGAGGTGGTCAGGGAAGAAAAAAGAAGTGCAGTCAGAGAGTAGCTGCATGAATGAACGCGTTAATTAATTTAATGAACGGATGAATCGTCTGTTTTGTTTGCCGCGGCCGCAACCTATTTGGTCCGCTTCCCAGCACTCCAGAGCGAGCGCGGCCTCATTAAAAAGCCTGTCACGTCTCGTCGAGTGGTCTCCAGCACCAAGTGACCGAGCTCACAGGGAGCTGGCTCCTCATTAACACCGCCACATATTTACAAACAACAGTGCCGGGGCTCGCTTCCTGCCCGACAACATTAAATCATCACGTGTCAGGAAAGACATATTAAGAGACGTGCTCCCATTGAGGGCGAGCACTTGGAGGCAGCTCACAGGGACAGGATCTGATTCTGTTTTGAGCTATCCTAAGCTTTTTCTTTTTCTTTTTCTTTTTTTTTTTTTAGGTATAACAGGAAATCACAAACCACAGTGTCACCAGAGAGAATGTCTCAGAGTACAACACCATCAGCATTAAAGCTGATTGCCGGACACAGTGCTGACTCTGGCCGTGTGCGATGCTAGCTCTAATTAAAATGAGCTTTCATTTTTTCACCCAACACAACTGAGCAAGAAGATTTCCAGCACTGGAGAGACAGGCAGCAATCTGCTGCTGGACCCACATGGCATAGTAACCACATGCTAATCAGCAAAGCCTACTCCAGTTCTATAGGAGCCAGAGAGCCATCGATTGGCCCTTTGAACATGCAGCTTCAATCAAGTCAACCCGTAGCGAAGAAAAGAGGCAGGTCACTGTAGCAGTTCTTACCGGAGGAATGGCCTCGGTTGGTGGCGTCGTGGTCGCTGTCTCCCTGCTCGCTGTCGCCGTGGCCGCTGTCTTTAGAGCTGACCATGTCCGCCTCCTGGAATGCCGAACTAAAACCAAAGAGGACATGAAATCAACTTCTGATGTTTTCAGCTGACAGCGGTTTTTCCATCTCATCATCATCTAGAGCATCATCACAGTAATGAGAGATATTAATGAATGAAGTCATATAAGAGGTTTATGTGAGCAGCAGAGAGGCTGCGGCGAGAGTCTCGGTCCATATTTACCTGTTGACACGTCTCGGCCTGTCAACCAGGTAGCTGAGCTCAGCTCGCTGGTGTTTGGTCTGAAAGAAAAGGGGGGCAATTTTGAGTGTTTTGCTCGAGCAACTTGTGTAACATGATTAGCACAGAAAAAACACCACTTTCTAACCAGAAATGATGCAAACCCACACAGTTGATGTCAGTTATGAAATGAACCTGAGCTGTGATCAACACACATCACTCATATCTGGCGAGGAGTGTGTGTTTGAGGTGTGCTTTCTCTTCACACACACACTCACAGATGCACCCACAGCAACCAGCAGCCTCTGAGCCACCATACACACTTCTGTTATTCTGATTTTTTAGATTTTCAAAGACTTGACATAAACATGCAGTCATTGCTGTTTCAGGGCCGACCTCCCTGAGGACTGCTGAAGGCAACATGTCAGCAACCGCTACTCTAATCATTGTGCTTGCTTTGATGCCTTTTCCTGAAATAAGTCAGAGGATGTTGCGGCATACTGTGTGTATTAGCACTCAATAACAGCCATTTGTAGACCTGGCATGCCACTGAACTGAGGAGGGGAAAATTAGGAGATGGAAATGGCTCCTGTATGAAACATTTTGTGTGTCATATATTCAGATAGTATCAAACAGGCAGGCTTCATGTGTCTAAAGGGGGGTCCAGGAATCAGGTTTTAGACATGCTGAAGGTCTTTGAATAAAAGGGGGGGTTATGCTGTAGGTATGAGAGGGACTCTTACCTCGTTTGATAAAATGCTGCCGTTTGATATGATGTCAGGCTGCTGGTCTGTGTACCCTGTCACTATGGCCCCGCACGGGTTGTGATCGGTGTCTGTGCTCCTAGACGGACTACACGGCTTTAGGAACATGAGGTCGGTTTTGGCAGACTCTGGAGTCAGACATACCTGGTAGCAATAGTTCTGGTTTTGATGGTGAGAGCCGAAGCTCCCTGACTCCTCCACGGGGACTTGAGCTGTACCGGCCCCACTGACGTTGCCAGCGCTTTGCACCAGCATGATATCCGACTTGCTGAGCTTTTTCTTACGGGCACGGCCCTGCCGTGAGCAGCAGGAACTGCAGCCCAGGCAGCACTCGCTGGTCAGGCAGGTGTAAATGTTAAGCTTTTTGTCCTTCTGGCAGCGCACGGCCAGCACGATCATGACCAGGAGGAAGATGAATGAGACAGAACCCAGGGCGATGATGAGGATGAGGGTGAGGTCCAGGGTGCCGTCTTTGGCTTTGGCTGTGCCTCCCCGCTCCCCACCGCCACGGCCTTCAGCCACGCTGTCCACCAGCATCACCAGCACGCTGGCACTGGAGGACAGCGGCGGCTGGCCGTGGTCTCTCACCTCAATCAGCAGGTCATACAGCTGGTGGGGGTCTCGCTTGGCCGACACCCGCCTCGCCGTCCGAAGTTCGCCCGTCCTCCAGTCCATCCTAAACATGCCGTTCTCGTTCCCCCTCTGGATACTGTAGGACAGCCGGGCGTTCTCACCATCATCAGCATCCATAGCAACGATGCGGGTCACCAGGTAGCCCGGCTCAGCTGATCGGGGCAGGGGCTCCTTGGCTGTGCCGTTCTTCCCCAAGGGAGCCAGCACCAGGGGGGCATTATCATTCTGATCCACAATTATGACTTTGACTGTGGCGTTGGAGGAGAGCTCCGGGGTGCCCGCGTCTTTGGCCTGGACCATGAATGTGAAATCCTTCAGCTGCTCATAATCAAAGGACCTGAGTGCATACAGATAGCCTGTCTCCTCATTGATGGACACATAGGTTTTGACTGACATGCCCTGAATGTCACACTCTAATATGGAGTAACTGATGAGCGCGTTCTGCCCGATGTCCGGGTCCAGAGCCGTCACAGCGTGTATGTACGCCCCTGGCACGTTATTCTCTGTCACATACACATCATATATGGGCTGCGTGAATGTGGGCGCGTTGTCGTTCTCATCTGACACCTGGACTCGGATTGACTTACTGGCAGCCAACGAGGGCGTCCCTTTATCCCGCGCGACCACAGTGACGGAGTAGGAGTCCGCCTGCTCCCGGTTCAACGGCCCGTCGGTCACTATGGTGAAATAATTCCTAAAGGACGATTTTAATTTGAAGGGGACATCTCCGAGGATTTCCACGTGTATCTGTCCGTTCTCCTCTGCGTCCCGGTCCGTCACACTCAGCAGCGCGATAACGGTGCCGGGAGCCGCCTTTTCGCTCACTGACTCGGTGACGGTGCTGAAGGTGATCTCCGGTGCGTTGTCGTTCACGTCGGTGACTTTGACCAGCACTTTGCAGTGCGCAGGCACGGCGTTTGGCCCCAGATCCTTGGCCTGAACGAAGATTTGATACAGGCTGCTCTCCTCGAAATCCACCTCTCCGCGCACCTCGATGCGCCCGGTGCGCGGGTCTATGCTGAACAGGTCCTTTACGCGGTTGGATATGTGGTTACTGAAGGAATAAACTATCTCCCCGTTTAGTCCCTCATCCATGTCGGTGGCGTTTAGTTGTATGACCAGCGTGCCCACCGGTGCGTTCTCTGAGAGGCTCACCGTGTACACGGGCTGGTCAAACACCGGCACGTTGTCATTAGAGTCCAGCACTTTGACCACCAGCAGCGCGGTGCCAGTCCGGGGAGGCTGACCGCCGTCCACCGCGGTCAGCACGTACCTGTGCGCCGCCTGCTGCTCCCGGTCCAGCGGCTTTTCCAGGACCAACTCCGCGAACTTGTTTCCGTCCGATTGGGTCTGCACATCCAGGTAAAAGTAGTTGTTAGTGGTGATATCGTACGTGCGTAAAGCGTTAGAGCCCACGTCCGGGTCGAACGCGCTCTCCAGAGGGAAACGGGTGCCCGGAGTGGCGCTTTCTGAGATCTCCACTGTGATGTCTGTCTCCGGAAAGCTGGGTGGGTTGTCGTTAATGTCCACCACTTCGATTTCGACCCGAAACAGCTCCAGTGGGTTCTCCAAGAACACCTCCATGTTGAGCTGGCAGCTGGCGCTCTGCTTGCAGATATGCTCCCGGTCGATTTTTTCGTTAACGAATAGGACGCCGTTCTCCAGGTTCACCTCAAGGTACGGTGTCCGAGAGCTGGGCACCACCTGGAAGCGGCGGGAGGCCAGTTTGGTAAGGTCCAGTCCCAGGTCCTCGGCGATATTCCCCACCAAGGTGCCATGGTCCGCCTCCTCCGGCACAGAGTAGCGTATCTGAGAGAGCACTCCATCCGTCATGCACAGGACAATCAAAAGCACAATCATCGCCGGAAAAACAAGTGCACTTGGGTAGAAAATATTATAAACCTTATTATCCTCTGTTAATGGACAAAATGTCCATTTCCATCACCCATATCAGTCGAGAGACAAAAGTCTCCAAAATGCGTAAAAGTCTCCAAAAATGCGTGAGGCGTCCGGGAAAATCTGCCCCATTAAAAGAGAGGCATTTCGATATTTTTAAAGGACCTTTTCTGACTGCAGAAGCTCTTTTCTATTCTATCTCCGTTGTCTTGTGTTTCAGACGTGTCCCGGAGAACCTACAGCGCACATTCCAATGAAGCGCAGTGATGCTGGTGTGATGAAACCAGCCTGGAAAGGAGTTGGGGAAAACAGAAATCAGTATCCATATATAAAAAGAAAAAAGAGATTCGTTTTCTCTTCTGTGATGCTCCCTAATCAGAAAATAAATGTCAGACTTGTCCTCCTGTTTTCTGGCTCTGTGTCTCCTCTTGGCACCCTGCTCCCTCACTGCGGTCCCCTCCACTCCACTCTCTACTGACGCTGTTCACTCAACTATTTGCTTTTTTTCCCCGCATCGCGCCTCCCCCTCTCAGCCCCCGCGGCTGTAAGTCACGCTGAGAGCTCTCTCCTGATTGGATAGCGGGCTTGCCTGTCAACGTCTGCCCGGCCCACGTCTCCCTCACTGCTTCTCTATGTCGCTCTACCTCCCTCTGGGTTTCAACTGGCTTTAGAATACCTGATGCAAAAGAAAAAAGGGGACAGAGAGCGACATTTATGACTTCAACCCATAAGCTGCCAAACCCTAAATCACACTCTCTACCTGTCCGTCATGTAAAGCGCATCATCCACAGAGCCATCGAGTGACGAGAGTGAGTGGAGGACTTGTTGACTTGGTGGCAGGGCCTGTGTGAGCCTCAGGACAGGCTGGGCGAACCGGGTTAATGCATGCAAATGTTGTGATATGTATGCAGGGAATCATTCGCCATTCATGCGCTGTTCTTAAGGCTGTGCGCTATAATTACACCCAGTAGTTGTAACGTTATTAACTCTCCTCCAGCCACACAGCAGCGGGACAGAGAGGCAGGCAGAGCGGCACATACGCGGACCTCATACGACCCCTAGCGGTGTAAACATAAACCAGAATCTGATTCATATCAGGGATCATATATATATATATATATATATATATATATATATATATATATATAGGTAAAGTGTTACTGTGTGTGGGGACAAGTCAGTGATGGAGAGACTAGAGAGAGTTAGAGGGAAGGAAGATCGCTGGATGTTTTTTTAAACAAACTCTGGCTTGTAAATCTGCCTTATTCCTCTGTGCCATACAGCTCCTCTTCAGATCTCATGTTTTTTCCACTCATCTCACTCATCCCTTCCTCCACCTATAAACAGTGCTCAATGTTTATGTCAACTAGTGTCTCTATTGCATTTTTACATCTGACTGAGAAAGTATAAAATGGATTTTACCATCTCTGCTTGTTTTAACCATGTGCACACATGTGGTTAAAACAAGCAGAGAGAGCATCTATATACATGGGTCGAGCCACAAAGGATTAGTCACATATAGTCAGAGAGCTCTGGGAAATAAATGCAACACTGATGGTGGTGTTATAAGTGGCAGAGAATTTTAAATAATAGACTTATCGAGAATAAAGGAGCACCAAGCTTGAAAAAAGAAATATGCATATATCTGTATGCAGGGGCATCATAGTGGGGGTGATTACCCAGGGGGCCAATGGGAGGGGGGCCAACAAAAAGCCTGAAATGAAAAGTTTGGTTTTGTTAGCAATGTTTAATTTCGAAGTAATTAGCTCGATAACTAAACTAAAATTGGCTGAATGAATTGAAATGGTTGAAAGACTGAGTTTTGTCTAAAAATAACGGAAGCTCTTTGAGGCCCCTCTCACCCCTTAAAGGTGCAAAATGGTTTAGTCCACCCCTACACTCACATTTGTCTTTAAATGCAGTGAGAGCAGAGCGCCTGCTTATACCACTGGAGCACCAACACAGACTGCCGTGTTATTCCCGGAGAAAAGGAAATCAAGGTTCCAAGAAAGATAAGAAAGAAAGGAAACTATTTAAAAAAAGGAAAGAAAAATCAAAAGGTGCATGAGAGACATGGATCAAGAAAGGAAGGGCAGGGGGGCCACAGAGACTGCTTATGCATAGGCCCCAGAATTTGGTGCTGCACCCCTGCCCTGTTCATATGAGTATCATACATGTAGATTAGGTGAGAGGGGGCACATATGTCCCCCCACTATAAACATGAACGTTTCAGATAACTTTAATTTTGACTGAAAGACATTTACACTATAACCTGATGCAGAAAATGCACAAATGAGTGCATACAAATTCATCAGAATGCAGGAAATTAAGTGTTTGATTGCGGATAACCCCCCCCCTTGCCCCCTGTGTCATATGTGCCCCTCCCCCCACCACTGTTGAAATGAAACATACCCTCTTGATGACAAGTTTGGAACTCTCTTTTGCAAAGAAAACTGGGCCAAAACTGCAGCATAATAAGTTGCAGAGAAAAAGACAAAAACAAAATGAGACGATAGATAAAACAATAATAAAAACAGACAGTAACACTTAAAGTAGGCTGGGAACAGACACTGTTACAAAAAGAATAATATAACAATGGGTTTATAGTCTTGATTTCAGCCAGAGTCAGATTCAGCCATTTAAATTCAGTTTGCAAACTATTCCAAGTGGCTGGAGCAGTAAACACTACAGCTATCTTTCCCATCTCTGTCCCTACATTAGATTATTAGCACTGCACAAAGGAAGTCATTGCACAGTCATTTTTACCATTAACTGATTATTCATAATTAGTTTATTAAAAATGGAGAAATGGGCACTATTTGTGTAAGCTATCCCAGAGCTATATACCTAAAATTAATTCTTAATTTTGACACTCCTTATTCGTTAGTGTTTGCAGTTGTTGCCCTTTGCTTCTGTTTTATTCCTTTCTAGTCTTTTGAGAGTCTAATGTTTTACAGATTTTGTTAAAGTTGCCTTCACCAAATGAACTGGATGGCAGTTTATAAATGTTTTCCATTCACCAGTTCATCTAAATGTTGTTGGATCGTTTCTCCAGCATCCGTGTTGAACTGTGATGCTGGTCCATAAACCTGATTGGTAGACCCAAACCTTGTAAATAAATATATCAGCAGTCAGGCAGATTGCCTGCAGAAGATTTTTTCCATTTATTTTATTTTTCTTTATTGTTAATTGTCTCTGGTCTCCATAAATCATCTCCTCCTCTCGTCCCATTTCTGTGAACTGACACCTGACCTTGGTCATAACAGGAGATCTGTGCCCTCAGTGCATCAGTGGGTGTGCGAGTTCAGCTGAGTGAAGGAGAGCAGCAGACCAAGTGCTCCCCCTAGTGAACGACTACAGCACTACAGCATACACACTGCTGTGGCACCCTGTGCGGTGTGGTCTCCCCTCTCCGCCCTTATTCTGTCTGCTGTGCTGGAGTCCAGAATGCCCACAGATTCACATCCATGAGCTGCAGTGAGTAAAACACACACACACACACACACACACACACACACACACACACACACACACACACACACACACACACACGGTGGCATAAGTGCATGATTCATGCTGTCTGCAAACTGTCAGAGCTACACAGAACAGGCCACTGGAGGAGAAACATGAATTGGCTCCAAGAAGAGATTTTCTAAATCAAGTTCCATCAAGCCAGTGGTGCAGTCAGACATGCATCACTGTCTGCTCAGATAGCCAGAGCGGAGAAGGTGGGGATATATCAGGGCTTTCTGCATGTGCAAATGCACACAGTAATCCAGGGTGAGCACTGACACAGAAACCATATTCACAGTCATGACTGATTTAACTACACAAATATGATTATGGTCCTCTCATCACTCCCCACGCACTTCACCACTCTCACACATAGACACACTAAAACAGCAGCAAACCGTCCTCTTATCCTGATTTACATGGCCATAACATTTTATTCTCGAGTCACTTTAAGGGCTAAAAATACAGCATAACGACCAGTAATTGCTGCCTTTTGGTGGGTAAAAATAATGTCCGTCTCGCACATCAAAAGTTTCCCACACATTGTAGCGGGCAGATAGGGGAGAAAGAAAAAAAAACTGAAGCGTCTAAAAAGGGTGCCCTAAAGCTATCCCACCCATAAGATAATTAGAGCAGGAGAAACAGCATGTAATCATCAAGTGTTATAAAGCTACAGGGACCAGAGAGCATCGTCTAATCGGAAGCCGAGCAGTGTCTCTCCTCCTGTTAGCTTTAACAAGCACGCTATCAATTAACACACAAGTGGAGTCACTCCTGCGGTGTCACACTCAAGGTAAATTTAGACGTTAGGGAAGACAAACAACTTTTGGCCACATAAAGGACAACAAAGTCTGCAATGTTCTGTGGGAAATGTACAAACTGCAAATTGTCATTCCTCTGTGTGTCTTCCACACTGCACAGAGGTTTCTTTTTTTATTTTTTTTTTTGTAAAAGTCTGACATTTAAACAGCTCCTGGTACCAAAGACCAAACAGTGTTTTGGATGTGACAGGACTCTGACTCTACACTGACAGTACCTGTAAATCAGAGCTGTGGACTCAAATCTTGAGAGTTGAACTGGAGTCAGAGTGCAGTAAATAAACTCAACATTTTCTTGACAATGCATGTACTTAAATCAGTCTCACAGCAGCCAATCACACTGCACACGCAGGAGGTAAAAGTGTGTTTGTCAGTGCAGACCAGCAGACTGACAACAGATAAACCTCTGATTATCACATTTGAGTGTAAAGACTGCTAAAAGAATTCAACGAAGACATTAGAAATTATAATTCTTGAGAATTCTTTATGGCAGAAAGTACAGAGGTGTTGAGGACATAAGACTAACGTTCTGGTGTGGAATTTTAATTGCATGATATGCTTTGTTAACATTATCACTGTTGGCATGCTAAGGTTGCCATTTAGCTCTAGCATGGCTGTAGAGTTGTTGATCCTCTCTATCACAAGGTTCTTTGAACAATCACATTTTCGCCATGCTCTTTTTTTTAACTACCAGTTATAACCATGATGCATTTGATCATTTTGCTTTTACATGTGATGAAGTATTTACAAATAGCAAATCCTAATTTCAAAAAGCATGATTTCTGTAAATTTCTATAGCACTGGCCCTCCTTTTAGCATTTCTTATTGCATGAAATTTGGTGGGGTCATACAATGAGGTGTTTAGTACCAGAAACACAAGGTTTAGAACTTGGACTCAATCTTGACTTGGAACTTGATTTGGGACTTGTTTTGGATTTTGGACTTGTTGTTCTTAACTTGGGACTTGTTGGACTTGATAGGTTGGCCAAGGACTTGATCTCGACTTGGATCTTGTTCTTTAATTCAGACCTGCTAGTCTTGATTTGAGACTTGTGCTTGATGTTGGAATTGCTCTTGACTTGAGACTTGTACTAGACTCGGGACCTGGACTTGATATCAACTTGGAGATTGTTGGTCTTGACTTGAGAATTGTTCTTCATCTGAGACTCGTTCTTGACTGAAGACTTGTTCTTGACTTGAGGCTTGTTGTACTAGACTCGGGACCTGTTGGTGTTGATTTTGGACGTGCTCCAAACCTGGAGCCTGTTGGTCTCGATTCAAGACTTGTTCTTGATTTGAGACTTGTTCTTGACCTGAGACTTGGTCTTGACTTGAGACTTGTTGGTTTTGACTTTGAACTTGATCTCAACTTGAGACTTGTAGGTCTTGATTCGGGACTTGTTCTTGACTTGAGACTTGTAGGTCTTGATTTGGGACTTGTTCTTGAGTCAGAACTGTTTAGTCTTAGCATGCTAATGTTAACATGCTAACATTAGCTTCAGCATGCTGGATTTGTTAGTCTGGCAGAGGTCATTATCATGAATATGACAAGGGTCTTTGAACAATCGCATATTAGCCATACTAATTTATTTCTCCTATTAATGTTTCTCTACATTGACTTCAAAAATCACAAACTGATGAATAAACTCCACTAACTGACAGATCACACAGACCATAGATTTTCATCAGAGCAGAATAAAGAGCACAGCGCAGTGTCTCATCGAAGGCTCTGAGCGCTTCTTTGTATTATCACTTCACTGTCTTTCTATTTTCAAGGTATCTCTGCTTCCTCCCTAATGTGTGCGTGACCTCGAGTAATTTCTAGATAACCTGTTAACTTGAAGTGATGCTATTAGAACTCACAGCTGAGAAAACTGCTGTTTGTCAACCTTGAATTACTCCCCTCTCATTTGTTAAAGGCACACAGCGGACAACTTGTCAGAAAACTAATTGCATTTAAAAGGAGTGAGGGCTGAAGTAATTCACACTTCAGCAGGCTGAACTCCACCCTGGAAAACAAAACCAAGTGAATTTGCATGTTCTTCAAAGTCTGAGAGTTTAAACAGATACCAAGGGCAGCGTGTTGACACTTTGTGAATGGGTACATATTGAGGTACAAATGTACAAAAGTTTTTAGAAGAAGTGGAATATGAGTTTATCCGACTGATGGTTTTTGGAGCTGGGACACAGTGCCACAGGCCGACAGCATTGTCTGAGTGCTGTTAAGACTTGTCTACTCCCCCATATTTTCCCTGTCACCTTGACTCATTTAGCCCCGCTCTCAATCCTGCTTCACAGACTGCATGTGACACCTCAAAGACACACGCTTCCAGGTGCTTTAATTTTTAATAAAACCAGCACAGAGGCTGCTTTCTATGACAACAATAGCCACTGTCAAAGACTCATCTGCTGCTCCAGCCACATATGTGCTAACTTTGCAGAAAAACTTCCCTGCATGCCTGCACACACACAGATACACACACACACAGTGTCCAGAATGGTGCTGTCACGGTGGCATCACTCAAGCAGTGGGAGCTTCAGTCAATCAGTCAGCTGGCGAGAGGCAGACGGTGTGAAGCCAACACGAGCCTCCCCACAGCGAGAGAGAGAGAGAGGGATGAGAAGACAGACAGAGGCAAGTGGAGGAGAGACAGACAGAGAGGAGTGGACAGATGGAGAGAGAAGCATGGAAGGATGGAGAAGGAGCAACATGGGCGTCAGACAGCAGAATCAGAGCGGCCAAGCCAGCCTGTCTCACATCAAACACTGTAAACTTCAGAAAGTTTGAACTGCAAAGTGGTGCTCAGACATCAGTTCACACATTTAACCCCATTTCAAACAGGTGATCAGTATGGATCTGGATCTGGATTTACACCTGCTATTAACGTGTTCTTGTTATTTCAGTTCTGCTGCATTGTGAAGGTCAAAACTTAAACTGGTTCAGGTCACTGATTTTATTTGGCCTTGGCCTATACTACTTGTTTTAAATAGGATTTTTTTTAAAGTAGTTTCCACAAATGACTGCCCAGAGCCTTGGGTACAGTGGCTGACAAGGACAAACACGCTACAATGGTACAAAACATTTCCATTAGGAGAAATGTGCTGCAGCTTCAGAAATGAAGACAATTCAAAGTCATATACAAAAACTCCAAAACAAATATAACTGTGCTGCAAAAGACAACTAGAATTACCACCTCATGGTGGTATATCTCTAGGAGCAAGTCAAGTTACAGTTAAAGTTTACATCCATGTCTTTGAAAACATGGATGCTTCACACACATCTTCAACCCAGCAGCACAGAAGATCTATACAATCGGCACAGTTTCAAGGTGGACACCCAAAATTAGTGTCACCAATTCAGTATCTGACCAAATGTCTCCCCTTCTCTTCCTGAGAAATGGCACTGAGTCATGGCCAGAAAAGTGTTTTTGTAGAACATTTTGATGTAGCAGTGAAGGTGACCTTTGACCTTTGAGGTAAAATATCATCACTTCATCATTTTGACCTATTAGACATTTGTGTTAAAGTTTGTCATAATTGGAGCAGGAAGTCTTGAGTTATGGCCAAAAACTTGTTTTGTGAGGTCACAGTGACCTTGACCTTTGACCTTCAGTCACCAAATTCTAATCAGTTCATTACTGAATCTATGTGGATGTTTGTGCCAAATTTGAGGTAATTCCCTCCAGGCCTACTTGAGATATTGCATTCACGAGAATGCGATGGACACAAGGTCACAGTGACCTTGATCCTAGACCACCAAATTCTAATCAGTTTATTCTTCAACATTTGTGCCAGATTTCAAAGGATTTCGCTCAGAGCGTTCTTGAGACATCATGTTCACGATAACGGGATGTATGGAAGGACGTATGGACGAACAACCTGAAAACATAATGCCTCCAGCTTGGCTATAGCTGGTGCAGAGGCAGAGCAACTGCAGAGAGACAAACAAATACATTAATTGCAAACACACTGCAAATACAGAAACAATGCAAAGGCAAAAACACACAAGTTCATGCAACGAAGATTCTCCAGGCCTCTTGGGGGGACACCACGTGGAACAGCTTGATTTTCAACCTTAGAGAGACCTGATTAGAGAGCATTTTATTTTTAATTTTTTTTTATTTAATATTTTTTTAAAGAAGAAAAGTACAGAGGCAACATAAAAAGGTATTTATTCTTGTTTACATTTGTAAAAGACAAAGCTCAAATATTAAAAAAATAACGTATCTTTTTGTGTCGCCTCTTTGGGCACCCTGAGAGCCCCATGACTGTTGCCTGCATTACCTGGTTGGTCATCCAGCCTTGGTGGTGAGCAGCAGTTTTCCGGTAATTTGACCCCATATTTTTTTTTCATAATCATGGATTAAAAAAACACAATGAGAGCTCCCAAAGAATGTGGGTTTAAACTTTAAAGAATGAATAAAACTGAAAAGATAATTTGGGGTCTAACAAATGGGGTCTTATTTTGTCAATTTTACCATATCATTAGGCCTATAGTAACCGGGGATAAGGCAGTACACCATTGTATATCATATCAGTGCTACCCACTGAGTTAGACTGATCGGTATTTGAAGGGGGTGGGATTTAAACTGGAAGGGGGTGGAGTTTAACCAGAAGTAGATGGACCCTAAGTGGTAGTTGATATTTAAGCCTGAAATTGATATGGGTTGATCAGAAATTGATACATTTACCATTTAATAGAAACTACTTACAGAATAGAGTTTGAAATTATATTAGATCACAACAGATAGAGATTAAACGCAGCTATGCAAATGAGGATTTTCATTCATCACCAGTGCAGATATAAACATGTTACTCAGATGATACTCATACTCGTAAGCAGTACACCATCCATATCAAACTGAGTATTTGGCAAAACAATTATAATTACATTGTACTAACTATGTTAATTGCTGAAATCTGAGAGCACAGTAATATCACCATAATGACATTTAATGGGGCAGCAAACAGGAAGTACACTGACCAGACAAGGTTGTAAAGAAACCAACAAGTTAACAGTTAAACAGATTCAGTGTGTGGTTAGCCTGCGTTTTTAGGCTTATGGCATCATCATCTTAACTTTTGCAATTATGCAATCATGTGGCACACTTAGATTTAATTAGCTGTTTCCTGACACCTCTGTCAAGCTCTCAGGAACAGCACGGGGCTCTGAAGCCAATTTCATATGGAGGCCAAAATGTGGAATCACAACTTCAACCGGGCCCAAAAATACTTTTCCCCACAGACTTACATTGTGAAAGAGACGTCTGTAAATCAGTGGATACTTTTTTGAGCATCACAACCCCTGCATTAATATTTGTTTCAATATCGGAATTGTATCCATTTAGTATGATAACATTTTAAAAGTCTAAAAGAGCCACACCATTAAATTAAAAAAAATAATAAAAATGATTTGATTATTATATGAAATATAATAATTAATAAATGAATATTATATGAAAATTATATGATTTAAGTAGATTAATGACTTCTACCTGCACCTGAGAAAGTTTTTAAACTGAAAGCTTGAATGCCACCTTCAATTCAATTCAGTTTTATTTATAAAGCCCAATATCACAAATCACAATTTGCCTCACAGGGCTTTACAGCATACGACATCCCTCTGTCCTTTGGACCCGCTGTGAGGGTCTACCGTTTTTTTCCCCCGTTAAAGGGTTTTTTTGGGGGAAAAAAACGGTAGAAACCTCAGGAAGAGCAACTGAGGAGGGATCCCTCTTCCAGGACGGACAGACGTGCAATAGATGTCGTACAGAACAGATCAACATAATAAATTAACAGTAAACCGTATGACACAATGAGACAGAAAGAGAGAGAGAGAGAGAGAGGGAGATGCAGGACAGATGGCAATGACAGTAGCTTACAACAACATTAATGAAAGTAATAATATTATGAGTATAGTTCTGGCTACTGTGGTACAATATGTTTAAAGTATGTATTAATATCTGATAGTATACATATGTGACAATAATCATATGTGTATAATATATGACTAATGATGGCAGCAGCAGCAGGAGGCATCTGGCAGGACCACGGCAGCAGCACAACCACACACGTCACACTATCCAGGCACCGCTGCGATATGAGTTAATCTGAGAGACAGTGGAGCACAAAGGCTCCGGAGAAGAAGCCGAGTTAGTGACATCCAGAATGGCCGAGTTAGCAAGATGCAGTAATAGGATGAGAGAGAGAGAGAGAGAGAAGGAGAGAAGGAGAGAAGGTGCCTGGTGTATTATAGGGGGTCCTCCGGCAGACTAGGCCTAAGTCAGCCTAACTAGGGGCTGGTCCAAAACAAGCCTGAGCCAGCCCTAACTATAAGCTTTATCAAAGAGGAAAGTCTTAAGTCTAGTCTTAAATGTGGAGACGGTGTCTGCCTCCCGGACCGCAACAGGAAGATGATTCCACAGGAGAGGAGCCTGATAGCTGAAGGCTCTGGCTCCTGGCTATACCTTTATTGCTATAACTTGTTTATTTTTAGGTAAAACTGAAAAATCCTATCAAAAAGATATTAGAGGAAGGCATTTTTTTAAAGGTTTTTATCTGGTGAGATTTTACTATGAGGCTCATCGTCTTTTCTTAAATGTTTATTTGTGCATTTTGTAATTGTTATTTTTATTCCACCATCTTTTAGACAAGGTTCAGCTAATGCAATTCCTGCAGGCATCACTGAGTTAATAAAATGCCATTTAGGCTATCAATATGTTAACCTCCAGACTTCTATTTAATTCCCAGATCTCAGCAGGTAACTTGTATCCTGTACAACATTTTCACAACCAACAGGAATGATCAGTGAACCTACCAAAATAAGCCCCACATTGTGATAAACTGGAATTATCCTTTAATGAATATGACTATGATTCTAAACGTTTTGGTGTAAAAATGCCATTATTTAAAAGAAGAGAATGACTCAGTACTTGAAACTAGATAGATAATCCATAATTCCATAATATCTAAGAGCAGACAGCGCTTCTGTGTGAAACACAATAGTTCTATGTGACTGTCTTTAGGCAGACAGAAAAGCCAGCCAGCTCACTGCTGTGCATTACAGTACACTGCAGCCATTATTTCTTTCTTTGTAAAAGTATGTGATTGCAGTGACGTCTGCACAGCATGGAGGGGCATTTAGATTGTTTGAAATTCCGTTTAAAACTTCAGCCAGGTATACACTCTAGTTAGAGCAGACAGGCATTCTGCAATAATCCTGAATGAGAGTAATGGTGTGAGTGAGTCACGGCTGGATTGGATTGGAACATAAATAGAATGGCCTGCTGAAAGGCTCCATCTGTGAGGCAGGACAGAGAAATTCATTCTTATTCGCTGGCTGAGATTTAAGTTTGCTGCATCATTATTTAGAGGAGAGAACGAGACAGAGGACAAAGGAGATGGGATGGATGGGATGTGTGCGTGTGTGTAGATGTGTGTGTGTGTAGGTGTGTGTGTGTGTGTGTGTGTTAGGCTACCTGTGGGGACATATTTTAATTCTGGACTAAAGACAGATTAATTGGTGACGGTTTGTACAAATGGGGACAAAATATCCCCAAATGGAAAAATGTCAATTTTTGGGTCAGTGGTCAAGTTAAGGCAAGTATTACCCCGCCAGTCCCCATCCCCCTGACCAAAATCATGATGTAATCAGCTTGGGACTTTTTCTTGTTTGTCTGGAAAGCTCCCCACTTTGAAATCTGAACTTATTTTCTGCTGTTTTCAGAGTCCTTTACTGGTTCATAATGTTCACGTTGCTATGTATGTATGCTGCATATCTTCTGTTTTCAAGGAAATCTCCTGCATAGGATTATGAGTTGCAGCATTTAAACATGTGGACAAACTGAAACCTACCCTGCACATTTACACACGACCACTTTATCGCTAATTTCTCCTCCGCTCCGATCGGCAACAGCTGTTTGCTCTGAGCACATGCACATCTCTCCATCTCTCTCTTGCTCAACCACACACACACGCACTATGCGCTGAGGTCTACGGGGTGAGGGTGAGGAAAGATAATGACAGTCACTCTGCATGTTCCGTAGCATGGTTTGTACACTACTGGAAAGCACTGGTTGTTTTTCTTTCCATCCCTGTATAATATCTGTCCACTCTGCAAAGCTACAGACTATCTGTATATGAACACCATTGCTATTGTGAAAGCACAATGTGTGTACTGATCCACCATGAGAATGATTCTGATGTCATTAGTTCTACCTTGCTTTCTCCGCTGGTCGTCTCACAGTTTTAGGAATGCTGATTTAGGTTAAGGTTTAAAGATCCCAGGTTATGCTTCTTAGGTTCATACTTGTATTTTGGGCTTCTATCAGCACGTAATACCTGTGCACCCTCTGTCTGAAACACTCCGTTTATCTGCCGTTACAGGCTGTGTCACTGGAAAGACATTGGTACACAAAAGCTTGGGTCCATGTTTACTCCCTGCAGCTGCTGTTGTTCACATACACTGCAAAACATTCCAACTAGAAATTCAAAAGGACCATTTAGAATCTTTCTGTTTCAAAAGGTCTATATATTATACTTGTGGCATCACAAATTCACAGAAACCAAGGCACCATTTCTGAATACAAACTGTTCACATTTCTCTGTGGACTGAGCGTTTTGATACTTTTACCGTATTTGTATAGCAACTATACCAGCTTAATTTTTGAAAAGACAAGGGCATTTGACTTTTTAAAATGTGGGACCTTTAAGGTTGGGGTTAGGTCGAGATTAGGTTTAGGTAAATAGTTGCAAGGGTAAAGGTTGGAGGTTAACCCTCGAGGAGATACATATAAGTCTATCTAATTTCCCCAGAAGTAACCTGAGTAAATGTGAGTGAGTGAGTCAGTGAGACGAATAGGTAAAAAGACAGAGAGAGGGAGAGAGACACTGATGAAGGCATGAAATCCAAAACATGTTAAGATTTGTGAAATTTGCTTGAACTACATTAAATGAATTAGAACATTAATTCTAAATTGTTTCTAATATCTTACATTATAAAAATCTTACTGTTATAAAACAGTAAATCCAAACACCAAAAGTTTCCATAGGTGGCACCTACCTAAATTAAAAAAAAAAAACAAAACAAAAAAACCTTCCTTTCAGTTGCATATGTACAGTATGTATATCATTTTAATGAAATATAAAATATGGTTATAATCGGTCCACAGGGGAAGAATTGGTTCTATTTCATAAAGCCTATTCCAATACTCTGATGGCAAATAGACTGTAGCCAGATGAAAGCCCATTTAAAAAACAATTCATTCAACAATTAATTTTTTTTTTTTTTTTTTTTTTTTTTTTATCTGTCACTTCCATCACCTCAGTTTGGCTACTGTTAGTGACATGTTTTCACAACATGTGTGACCACATTTTGGCTGTGCAACCCAGAAAGTGTTAGCATTGTATATTTCTGCAAACCACAGATTTTACATTTTTTTATGTTATGCAGCAGATATGTAGAAACTCTACGTTTCTTTACGCTTCAACAATGCTGTGGTTAAAGAGGAAACAGATAGGATTCGTTTTTTTTTTTAGCTTGGTGCCACCTAGTGTCAGTGGTGTTGAGTCGCACTGTCACAACAACCAAATTGACCGTGGGGATCAGAGATAATCAATAATATGACTCTATTAGACTCTCTAAATTAACTAAAATGTAGGCTGTAAAGCCACCAGTATACCTCTATGTATATGTAGAATGAGAAGGTGTGTGGACACTCTACTAAATAAATGAGTAAAGAGACCGGGCAACAATTATCCAATTTATCTGAAGAAAAAACAAATAGTAATGCAAATAATTATACCAGAATGCACAGTACCAGTACAAACAGCTCACAGTAAATTATACCAATATGTACAGTATCAGTACAAACAACTCACAGTAAATTATACCAATATGTACAGTATCAGTACAAACAGCTCACAGTAAATTATACCAATATGTACAGTATCAGTACAAACAACAGTAGACACAGTGGAATTATACCAATATGCATGTAAACAGTCCCGATTCGAGAATAAACGGTACCGTATTCAATTCAATTCAATTTTATTTATAAAGCCCAATATCACAAATCACAATTTGCCTCACAGGGCTTTACAGCATACGACATCCCTCTGTCCTTATGACCCTTGCAGCAGATAAGGAAAAACTCCCCAAAAAAAACCCTTTAACAGGGAAAAAAAACAGTAGAAACCTCAGGAAGAGCAACTGAGGAGGGATCCCTCTTCCAGGACGGACAGACGTGCAATAGATGTCGTATGGAAAGGATGCGGCCAGTTGGAGCTCAAATTGAATGGAAAACAAAGTCCAGTGTTCACTTAGCTGGGCGTAACTTAGCTGGGCGATGTCCGTCGATAGCTGCCTCCGTGAGAAGAGAACAGAAGGAAGGGAGGGGGGTATCACTGTCAGAGGGCTGCCGTAGAATGGCAACGAGGATGTTAGCCGACCAACACTCGCTACCTGGTCCCTGGTTGCGGCGATTTGCGATGCTGGCCAGCTAAGAATTAACTAGCAGCCAGTATAGTACAGTCCTCTCTCGGCTAGCTAACATTTAGCCGTGTTACTTACTGATCCATTAGAAAGAAAGCTATCTGGACACCGGCGTTGAAGCCTCTTTGGTCACGGAGCTCCCTCCATCTCTTGAACGCCTGACTGAGGTTTACTCTTGTTTTTCCTCTTCTTTTATCACTCTCCTTTTTGCTCTTCGTTGCCTCCTCAGACAGAGGAGCTCATTTTCTTTTGCTAGGCCATTTTTCACTTGTCTCCAAACTTTGTCTGTCTGCCATTGTGCTCCTGACTTAACTATCTCATGTCCAGCTCCTCATAAGGTACATGACGCGTTTCCTGCCGTAAAGCAGATTTTTTCCGCGAAATTTCGGCACCAGTGGCAGAAGCTTATTGCAAATGTTGCAAAGCCACTAAGTAACCTATGTAAACGCTGATAGTCTGATTTTACTGTGGCCACTACCCTGTGCAACCCATATTATTTTCATAATGATATATTTAGGAAAGATGCTATCTGTTGCCTCTTTAACATGTGGTTAGGTTAAGGAACAAAAAGGAAAGATCACATATGGGCTTAAAATACCTGCTTTCTTTAATGGCACTTATCTAGCAGGAAACGCAGCAACATCACGGTAAAAAAAAAACAATTGTGTTTTGTGGCAATTGTGTAGATTCCAGGCTGTCCAACATCCCCTTGTCGTCCAGATGACAGCCCATACACTATGTTGCTTTAGAAATGTTGATATGATTCATAGATGTAATGTATTTGTGGTTTACAATAAAGGTGCAATCCACCATTTTCTCCTGGCAGGCAGGTTGAAATTCCCTCAAATTCCCTCAAAACAAAGAAAATGAAAATGCAGCCAGTGCTACATGTAAGACTAACACAGTTTTGTGTAACAGGGTTTACAAACTCAGCCATATATCTCCAGTGTTTTGATTTTGTGAGCAATGAGGCTGCTGCTCCACTGCAGTCAGTTGACTCCCTCCTGCTCGAGTTGGGTTAAAATAACACAGTGAGTCCACCTCAATACAACAACAACATCTGTTATCAGCCAAATCAGCACCATAGTTATTAACTTGAGAAACACTGACATTAACTTTAGCTGCAAGGCAGCCTGTGGTCTTCCTGCCTGCTCATAAATGGGTGTCGTGCATTTTCCAAATGCTTCCTAACATCTAATGTGTTACCCGTTTCAAAGCAACTCACTACCTGTGCACATAATGGAAGCACTGCGTCTCTGACTGTGGCCACTGTGCCAATACCACCACAACAGTTTCTTGATTTAAGCAACCACCAAATGCTTTGATATTTCTGGTGGTGAATCCCTGACCTTTCCTCCATCAGGCCCACATTTCTGCGCCTACACAAAACTGTGATGTGTTTTTTGGATAGGAATAGAGCTCAATGACAGCAGAATAACTGATATCAGCCTATGACTAATAACCACTATTGGAGTTGTCTGTTTTCTCTCCCTTTAACTTATTCTTTTTGAAGTTGTTACTGTGGTTTTCTTTGTACAACAGCACTTGATACTGTTCCAATCCCTGACATCCAACAAGATGATTTCATTTGTCAGAACACACAGGTTCTGCTGTACTTCTGTGTCCTCTCTCTTTAAATGTACAAGGCTTTTTTTCTGCCTCTGTGTTCCATTTGTCCTCTGACACCATTGTAAGTGGCTTCACTTGCTCTAGTTCTTTCAGGGCAAGAGGGGAGGGTGGAAATTGCCTCCCTTAATTGAGTTACCTTGCATATCTATTCCCTATTCCCACCCGATCTGATCACCCTCTCTCTCCCACTCTCTCTGTCTTTCTCACTCCATCACATTATCATTTGGCTTGTCAACAGATTTGGAGGTGAAGCCGCCTTCTGCTCTCCCAATTTCCAACTTGGAGTCTGCCTCATAGACAAACCTTCCATTTTCCATCCTCATAAACTTGAACATACAAGGGCAAAAATGAAGACATTTTCCAACAGCACGCATTTCAGATCAACCTCCCAATAAAAACGTCCGTAAAGGCCGTATGTTGACTTATGTCACTATAATTAATGAGTGTAATGTTTCACAATGTTTGCTAATTGGCATTGGCATGCCCAAACAATAAGTGAGAGATGGCGGGGGTAATATTTTGTACGCTTCTCTTTATAAGGTCAAGATTGAACTTTGAGCCTTCATGTTTGAGCCAACATGCAGGCCTGAGAGTAGCAGTAGTAGAAATTTGACAACAGCAGAAATACTATCTCCTCTACATGTAAGGTAGTGGTGCTATGATGTAGGGTTTAAATGCACTTTTTGAATTTGTAAATGGGGTGTGTCAATACGAAAAACAGCACGTTAAGTTGCTCTTTAAGGCCACATTTGGATTGACTTCAGGCATACCACGTAGGATTTTCCTAAAAAACACTGAGTGCATTTACATGGACAGTTTAATTCCCTTTTCATTCCGAATGAAAGTTCATTCCTATTAAAAGTGATCTTGTAAACACCTAATTCAGAATGAAAATGACCAATGCGATTGAAAATTCATTCCGATGTAAAGGGCTGGAATATTCCTTTTCTAATTCCGAATGAAAGAATTTCTCTCTCTTGTATACACTCATTCCTCTTTAAGTTCATTCCGGTCTTTTTGCACATGCTCGTTTCCTTGCCCTGACGCGATGACGTATATAGCGTGCATAGCAACGGGCTGAGATAGAGCAGTCAGACTCGTTGCACTCACCAGTTTCCATTCACCACAGTACGGTCTTCTATCTCCCCTCTTCGACCTTCTACCTCTCTTCTCCTCCTCAACAGATGAAGCATTAGCAGAACAAGGTTGTTGTCTGCTGCTGCTTCAAGAATATGAGCAAAACAAGCCCGAAAAAGGCACTAAGAACGGCGTCGTCAAGCATCTTGTTTTCCGGAGCGAGGACTACAGTGTTTTCTTCCAGTAAATGTCAACACGTAACATTCGCCCCGCCCCCTATCCAATCAGAAACCTTCCCTGCCCCAAACCTTGCGCGGACCCGAATAAAGGCAATTAAACTGATCTCCCGTGTAAACCCTCATTCGGAATGAATATTTCCCATGTAAACTACCTGGAAGGACTTTAATTCCGAATGATTTCATGAGAAGCCGTCATGTAACCGCACCCAATGTAGCCTGCGTGGCACCCACTGTAGCGGGAACCACCACAGAGGCTCTTTTGATCACTTTTCCAGGTGTTTATACAGTATGTTTGATTTTATCAGCATGATTTTTTTATGGCCGTGCAAGATGCAGTCACAAAATTTTACATGTGTAGTTGAGATCACAATGGATGCAAAGTTCGATGATGGGTGTGGTCCCAGCAAGGGGGTCAAAAGTAGGGGGGTAGGAAGTAAGGAAGAGACCATTGCCCCTCCACTTTACGGCCCTGGCCTACATTCTTTTAGGTTGTGGATCACTGTATAGCAGCTGGATTGATCCAATCGCAAGATGGTTATTTGTGGTACTTTTTTCTTATTTTGCTGTTTTTGGCACACTCCTGCGCACAGGTACCATACTGTAAGCAGCATTCAAGAGGACGAAAATTACGGACATATCACCCAAAAAAAAATGCAAACACCAAGTGGGCATAGCTCATTTCTGAGGTTGGCTTTCACTTTCACTTTTTCTTGCAAGCATGTTTACAAAGATTAACTGACAATTCCTGCACAGTATACATTTAAGGCCTCTGTGGAAAAATGCAGCTCTTCTTTTTTATTTGAATGAACAACCAACCAAAACAGGCAAATCAGTGTAAATGAGGTTGGGCATGTCCCCTTCACTAAACAACCAAGTGTCCCTCTCATGCTCCAGCACAGAAAATGCAGTCCAGTGAATGTGTCCATAAAGTCATTTGGGGTTCAGTCAAAGCCAAAAAGGGAATCAGAGTGTATTGGGATGTGTCTGTCCTCATTTACACTTAATTGAGAGTTCTGGTTAGTTGTTTCTGTGCAGCTTTAATGCTGATTGTGTGGGTTGAGCATTTTTTTTAGTTTTATCTAATGGTTGTGATGAAAAACAAGAAGAAAGGGAATTCATACTGATACATACCTCAGATTTGATCCAAGTTACATCACTATCAAATACATCAAGTAGTGTGTGGAAAGAAAGGGTTATTGAGAGTGATCCTAAGTATAATCTTGTACGGCCAAATTTTATGCTCCTACTCTACTCACCCTGCACAAGCACAGTCTCATGAGTCTTCATTAAATATTGTCATCACTGTAATTACTACTCCTTATTTTATATTCAGACCTTCTGATCTTTCTGTCTAGTCCCTACAATAATGTTTAGATTTCCTACTTGCTAGCTGGTGATACAAAAATTTCCAATTATTTTTGCTAGCTAGGAATACAAGCATCTGCTGTCTTACACTATTTACATGTTACTTATTAGTAACCTGGGTTAGCAGCATTTAGCATTTAGCAGCTAAGGAGATAGATCTATTTCTCAGGAGTTGGTAGAGACCAAAACCAGAGTTAAAAGAGAGTGAATGTTGGTCTTAAATTCCTCAGGTAGACACAAACACAACCAATAAACACGCCAATAAATACCCGTGACTACTGCAGAGTCATTCAACCTCTGTATGAATGCCAATTGTAACCTTTCCCATTGCATTCAAAACCCAAATATTAGTGGGTGTCAGCAGGTTGTTTTGTTTTTTTGTGCAGTGAGAAAGGGGCTAAAGAGATGCACCACTACAAAGTCTGTATCCCTTTTTAGATAGGAATTATGCAAATTTGCAGGAAAGCCCAATCAGTCTTCTTTCAGCACTTTCTTATGTGTCTTGCTCCTGTGTAAGAGAGATCATAGGGCCCTTTGCACAACTGTGCCCAGGGGCCCATTATCTCATAATCTGCCCATGCGCCAGAGGCCAGATGAATCGGTTATTGCAGGTTTAGGGTGTTTTACTTGCATTTTGTGTATTGGAATATTTATACCCTCAGTGTTGCAGTTATGTGGTGTTTGTGTCAGATGGACCAAAGGAAAACACATTCCACCCTTGTGGACAATAAAGTTGTACTGTGTTGTATTGTAGATGTCTGAGGCTGTAGCACAGGTGTCCACATTCCCCAGCTGCTAATCCAGTCCAGCTTTAATTGGTGCAAAAGTGTGGGCTCAGGCTCGTCAGATTTCTCGTGTCCTTGATGTAGAGAGGAGGCACGAGGTAAAGTCTTGTGTCTGCTCTCATTGTAATTATCAGCAGCAGCTTGTCTGTGTCTATCCAGCAGCAGTCCAGCGTTAACTAGTGATTCAGTGCTCTGATCAAAGAGGAGGTGAGCGAGGCTGGGAGAGGGGTTAGACCAATCAATAGGCACTCATTAGTAAGAACACTACGGAAACACTTTGCACAGTCCAAAGCTGATCAGTAAGAAGTCTCCCTGCCTCCTTCTCTTTCTTTTGCTGTCTATCTACCCGTCGTCTTCCATTTCTCAGCATGGTGATGAATTGAACCACCACATGACAGTCTGCTGCTCCTCTCCCCTGTCCTCCTGTCTTTACATCATTATCATCATCACCTCGCTCCAATCCTAACCTAATTACCAACACATTTAACATTTATCTTAATTACCCCCACACCCCCTCTTACCCCCTCTGACTTAATTAATGTAATCAATAATTAATTTAAATATCACTTTTTAAATTAATTATTGTTGCATTGCGGCTAATTAGCCATGCTAATTAACTGAATGTGTCTGTATCCCCTCTGCGTATGTCACAGATCAAATTCATAAAGTGTTTCATTGTTTACAGGCGAGTCCTCATTATCAGCTCCAACCAACTCTCCCTGAGATTGTCCTCGTCTTCTTCCCGTTTGTTTGTTTGTTTAGATAGAAACATCCAACCATCCTGTCGCTAAGCTACACATCAGTTAGGAGCTTTAATTGTCTTGTCTTATTCCTGATCCTTGTCCAACTTCTTTATTATTTATAGGTCACCGCTCTTCTCACTGGGCATTCTTCATCATTCCTCTCACTTTTCTGTTTCATTCCATCATTCATTCCCTTTTTCATCATCTCTCACTCTTCTGTCTCTCTACCTGAGTAGCTGTCTCTGTTTCTCTCTGTCTTGACATTTAGCCATTCTACAGAGAGAGCTGATGTCGTGTTGTGTTCTATCTACAGCACTGCAAACAAGGAGATGGAATGATGACAAGAAAAGAGGAAAATAGCTGTTTGATTAGAGGGTCTGCTTTGCATGGCAAACAGGGAGCCGATGCACATACAGTATGCAAGTTGTTTCCTTTCTACTGCATGGTCAAGATCCCCTGTCGCCTTGGCAACAAATGTAACAGAATTGGCCAGATGATGGCACCATAACAATCAACTTGTATATCCTTAGAACAACTTCTGAACAGCTATGGTCAAAAAAATATTCCTGTCTTAGCTTCACATGTCTGATGAGCCCTGTTATGGACTGACTCACCATGTGGGAGACATATTGTCCCAGATGGTTCCCATTGAAAAGCTTAGAGAAGCGGCTGTGCGTGGCTCTCTGTTGGAGCTGGGGAAGCTGACCGAATGTACATTTATCAAGTTAGTCTTTATTCTTGATGTCTTGATGTCCAAAAAATAATGTTTGGAAACACTCTCAACAAGAAAAGTGCACTCAGAGTGCAGATCTCTGCCAGGTGGCCACCCGTGCTGGCCACAGACATTCTAGACTTTTCCTGCATATGCAGTGCATTTCAGAAGCTTTGCAGATGCTAATGAAATATATGCCTCTTCTATTTTTGACACTGTGGCATGTTACACAGATCAAGTTCTCCTGCAAAGAGACACTGTATGTGTAATATAGATACAACATAACTATGAGGATGAATGTATTTTTAATGACTAAAACACAGCCACAAATCTTTGAACAATGTCATTCATAAGTGGACTTTTAACAATATTAATTTTGTCTGTTGGCTACAGCACAATAACAATATGCACACCAACAAAAACAATTTCACTACACCATTTACTGTAATACTTCAATTAATAATCCGGACCATTGACCCTTCACTAAGTCCTACCCATCGAACACAGGCTGGCCAGTCATAGCGTAGTATCTGCCAGCTCCAACAAGGATCCAACAACATCACGGCTGTGCTCCATTGACTCTCACGCAATCATTTCCGTTGTTTTCAGGCTGGATTTGTTGATTTTGAGTCAAACACTGTGCCTGTAGCACATGTGTTAGTGACACCTGGAGAGGTTGTAAGGAAATATACATTTCTTCCTTGTTCCAAAACTAAACTCAAAACCTGGAAAGTGTAGCTTAGCTACCCTAAGTATAGCCTAATGGATGTATACACATGCTACTTTTCTTTTCTTTCTTTTGATGAATGTGACAGTGAATAAAGACCTACACTGCTCTACAGGAACCAGTGAAGGAAAGCAGGAAACTTTGCCAATGTTCATTCAGGTGTGTGATCGCAGTGTGTGCACATGAATGTTGTTTGGCTTCGCCTAGACCTCCCCTCCGGCCAGCAGAGGTCCGGGTGCTGGCGGCAGCACAAGGGGAATCCAAACATCATTCATCTGCTAGACTCACAAGTCAGTCTTTAGACGCTTTGCTGAACTAAAGACTGATGACTTTTTCCCTGATTTTGTGTTTAGATGGGCGGATACAATTTCAGAGTTTAAAAAAACTCCCTACGTTGCAGAACCAATAGTAAATCTGCAGGGTGGTCCTTCAGCGGCTCGCTGAACTTTTGTGCTTGTAAACATAGTCCGACTGCGTTAAAAGTTTTAAACAAAGTGGCTGTAAGTCCTTCATTTCCACAATCTTGTGGAATGAGCACACGTTTGATAAAACAGAGTTAAATCTCTCGGCATCTGTTTTCAAGCTCTCTGTGTGTTTGTTTCCTTGCGGACGAGAAAAGGGGGAGCGCACATTTCTGGGAGGGCATGTCCTTTTAAAAAATGCATGAGGCGTTGCTTTGTTGCCGGCCGTTGTCTCCGTTTTCTCTTTAGAAAGGAGTGTCCCCAGACTATCAGAAGCCGGAGATCTCTGATTGTCTGGTGGCGAGACTATGCATCTGCACATACTGTGATGACACACAGCTGGTCAAATATCATCAAAGTTTCCCTTTATATTCATAGTCTTCTGTCTCAATCACCAGTGATAGACAGGCGTCTACATGGAAAGGGCTTTTAATTCCTTTCACACAAAACTCTTGCTGAGCAAAGATGGGAAATACTATCATATGAGAATTACCAGAATAAAAATCAGCCTATCAAACGAACCAATTACGAATTACTTATTTGGTCTATTTCCCACAGACAGCGTGTCAGAGAGAGATGCAATGGCCATTTCATAGCACTTGAGGATGAGGCACCGAGCATAGCAACACAACACCACTTTAACCTATTAAAACAATATTCACAACTTGGATTAATCTATTTTGATTATTTTGAATGATGGGCCATTATGGAAAAATAAGGAAATATTAAGGAATATAAATAAGTGAGGAATAGACATATTCGAACTTCACGACTGCTTCAGATAAAGGGAGTCACCACCTTTTTTCCGTCACTCTTGTTTCCTCTGCCTGTAAATCTGACTAATTCAGCCTTACTCTGGTGCTCATAGTTTCAATAAAAGAACTGAGAAATTGTGGAGAATCTAACTGAGCTAACAACGTAGTATCTCCATATTGACAAAAAATTTTAAGATTTTGTATATTCAATCTTAGCAGTTCATCATGCCTTATTTTAGTGGATCATAACATCTTGGATATGGAATTAATCTGCAGATGCTCTGGTTTAAAACTTTTCGATAGATGTCAGTTTCTAAACCATGACGAAGGCCAAAGTGTGGCCAGTAACAGATGATAAGGTTTGTCAAAAGGTCCTTGAGCATTCAGTCATAAATATGCACACAGTATTAGGCTGATTGGTCCAGTAGTGTGCGAAATTAGCTGCGGACAGACAGATACACACACTCACTCAAACTCACGCACAATGGCTTACACCTGGCGGAGGTAATAAAGAGAAATCTCATCTTTGTTTGGCTTGTTTAAGTTTGTTACCGAGCGTGGCTGGTTTGGGCTTACTGCTGCCATTTGATGAGGAAAAAACATCCAGCTTAACAGTATTTCTGACTTATTGGGGTTGCAGTGAGTTGGTCCCCACACCTGCCCACCCACCCAGCCTCAGGCGGCAATGACGTGCCCGTTCCAGCTGAGCACACCAGAGTACGGGGAAGGATAGAGCGCTTTCCAAATCTCCAAAGCTGAGATTTATGCTTTAGTGGTTAAGGCTCCATGAATGATGACCAACTGGCTGGTCTGGCAAATGTTTGTGTGGTTAACTGTCCCACCTCTGATAAGCCGCTTCCCAAAACTTTTCCATGGGAAGCATCCAAGACCATCTTCCAAACAGTGGATGCGACAGTACCAAACATGGCCAATGCCAGATGAACCTTGTAGTTTGACGTGCTACAATCCATTTCATCTGAGGCTGTGTTCAGACAGCTTCGTGAAATCAAGGGCTCCTGATAACAGCTTCAGGATCCTATAACAGCAAATACCTTTAGTCTCTGCCACATTCCAGGGACCCCACCAACCCCTGGGCCCCGTGAATCCTTCAGCATCACTGGTACAAATGTGTGTTATAAGAATGTGAAGCAGGCTGTTGGCAGAAAGAGCATTGAGCTCAGCTGACTCCTATCGGATTAGGAAGAGAACGGTTCGGATGCTTGTCAGATCTCCACAGGGGAGGCGACGGTTAAAAACAGGTCTGATCCCAGCAGCCTTCCCTGAGCAAACGCTGCTGGATGCTTCCATTTAAAAGGCCATTACTCCTCATCATGTCAGACACAGAAAGAGACCCGATATAGAAAAGAGGGCATTTGCATGTTGAATGAATTCACTAAAGCTAAACTCCCAACTGATAATGCGATTTTTTCAGCTATGCTTCTCACTTCAAGTGGGTGAAACAGCTGTTGCCTGTTACCAAAATAGGACTTTTAAAACATTTAAATGACACTACAGGTTTAATTTATGGCAATTAGTTTTTTTTATTTTTTTTAAATCTCATTTCATCCATCTAATGCACGCTTGTCAAAGCTTATCTTTCACTATGTTTAATGGATCTAACTAGGTAGACAACTAGTTATGTAGGAACAACAACTGTTAATAATAATTAATAATCCTCAAAAATGCAAATTAAAAAATGGGGCCAGATTAGACAATGGGAAAATACCTGGAGAACAGCTGCTTCTCTCATCAGATGGGTTATTTCAGGAAAAAAATCACATAAATGAGACAAATGCAACACTTAAAGGGGATTTACAGTTGTGCGTAGACCCTACGCACGTCGTCTTCACTGTTGTGAGCATTTTAACTTAGTTGATTCAAAACACACATTAAGCACACATTAAATATGGCTTAATAGACACAATTTCAAACACAAGTACACAAATTGGCTTCACTATAACTCACAGCATTAACAGACAAACACTTGTCTTTATCTGGACACACTTTCCCCACAAATATAACATGCTATATGTATGTATAAATTAGCCTAGCAACCAGCAATCTTTTCCTCTTCTCATATAAAAACCAGGGACAGCAGCAACATTTAACAAAGGTAACGGTACGTAATTTGGCTCCATCACAACTCACAAGATTCACCAACAAAACAGCTGTCTTGTACTAAACATGTTTTCCAAACAAATATAACATGCTAGCATTATTAGCACAAGCCTATGGCATTTTACATTGTATAAATTAGCTTAGCAACTAGCGATCTTTCCCTCTTCTCATATAAAGCAAAGAACAACAGCAACATTTAACAAAGGTAACAGCACACAATTTGGCTCCATTACAACTCACAAGATTCACCAACAAAACAGCTGTCATACTAAGCACGTTTTCCAGACAAATACAACATGCTAACGTTATTAGCGCCAGCCTATGGCATTTTACATTGCATAAATTAACCTAGTGACGAGCGGAGATTTCATCTGCAATGGTGTCGAATTTAAGTATAAATTCCCTGTTAGTCTTTCAGTGAAAAAAATATTGAACTACCGCATCTGTAAGTGGTAGTAAATGTCTGTTACCTAGCAGGAAATGTGTGTTGCTAGGTAACCATTCATTTTAGCCTACTTGTTCACTGTCTGTTTATGAAAACACCATAGTTCCACCAGCTCTTACTTGGTGCATGTCTATAAACATATAGTCCTGCCATTATGAGATATATAGAAAAAATGCAAGGTGAACTTGCTTGTTTAACCAATATTGTGCGACAGCCCACATACTATTTTTTGCAAGACAAGTCGCAGGCTGTTTAAAGCAGTTTGTGGGCCACCACTGGCCCCCAGGCCAATAATGTATCAAAAGCCCTTTTTAGACAGGAATTGTTCAAATTTGCAGGAAAGCCCAATCAGTCTTTTTTTAGGATTGCCAGTATAAAAACAAAATCGGGGAGTGCGGCAAAATGCCGCCTACCTACTTTTGTTTATACAGAATGCACCTATTTCGGGGCAAAGTGGGGCATGAGCAAGTAACAAAACGGCTCAGCGAGTGACGTAAACAGTGACGTGGGAGGGAAGCCACGGCTAGTCAGTCCTTCGGCGATTCTCTCGTAAGTCGGCCCGTTCCTCACCGTCCCCGTCATCTGACGGTTAATGGCCTCTTCGTTTGCGAGGACAAGGAGGGCGCACAATTCCTTGTCTCCCCAGTTGCTCATCTTTACAGCGTCTGTCAGGTTTGCGTTTCCCTCTTGCTACTAGCTGCTCACTAATTCCTGCTATCAGCTGTTTCCTGTTTATCCACCGCCAGTGGCTCGCACGTGCGGCGTCATCAACAGCTCCTCCCACAACTCACCAACAGCCCCTCCCGTTGCGGAAGGCCGCCTCGTTCTTTTTAAACTTGGTTTCGCCAATATGACTACCCTCCGAGTTGGAAAATTGGGCACCTCGGATCAACTCGCCAATCTGGCTCTGTGTGTATTAAACGCTCGCAGCTTGCTGGCAAAACGGCCCAACATTCGCAGTAAATCTGGCAATGTGAAAGGGGCTAAAGACACTTGGACAAGTGGACAAAGGGAACTGGGGATTGAACCCCCCAATCCTGAAATATCAAGGTGACCAGACATCCCCATTTTCCGGGGACAGTGCCCATTTTTGGTTGCCTGTCTGAGCCTAGAGCGGCATCCAAATGTCCCCATTTTTAACTGTATAATAATATTTCACAAGAAAAGAAAAACAGGGCAGTACAGAGCCTGTACCGGTTGATATCTCAATCACGTTGTGCTTGTTTTGGCAATTAGAGGAGGCTGTAGCAGCTTCGTATCATACTTCTGACTCTACTGGTAGCATTAGTTTTAGAGTAAACTCCTGTGGAAAACTTGGCCTCAATCTAGCTGGTCAAGTGAATTCACAGCATCACCACAGACATTGTGTAGGCAAGGTAAGTTACTATCGTTTGAAATACTGACCGGTGATGCTAAAATGTCACACTTTATTATGTAGATAGATGACTGGCTCTATAAGGTTTAAACATTATTATGCAGTATTATAAGTTTTTCAATTCTGCTAATGTTCTTTTCTGCAATTATTCCATGGACCGCTGAATCGCTGTTCATGCAGCACAGTTACATCTGTAGTGTTTCTAAAATGGCACTACAGCGTGCCTGTTAGTGTTGTCTGACAAGTGTGTCTCTTCAACCTGGTCTTACTCCGAAGTCATCGAAAACTGGCACTTGGGCAGTGACTTCTGGCATCATACACCGACAAAAAAAGCCGTCCTTTCATGTCGGCATGATATGCGGCCGGTCGCTGTTACTGATTAATAGCGCGCGGTGATGCCACCAGGGAGAAATGCAGCAAACAACAATGAAAGTTTAAGAAGCAGAAGAGACAGGTGGGTGGGAGAGGTGGTGGGTGGATCCAACGAGCACAGACTTTCACCCGGGAGGCCGGTGTTTGTTTCCTGTGTGATTGTAAAGCCAAACCCTGTTCTTTTTTCCAAAATCCAACCATGTTCTTTTGTTGTGGAAACCCAACCATGTGCACATGTTGGTTTAACGTAACCATAAACGTAATGTTTTCCCAACATGACCATGTGTTTATTGTTGATGGAAGAAACCCTGTCAATTTGCAGTGTTGTACTAATGTAGTGTGTTCATTTTGAAAGAGAAATTGACGCAGCGTCCCAGAACGTCACCAAGGGTACCTTGCTCATCATACCTTGTGTTGACGTGGAAAGTCCATGACCAAAACGTGGGAAAGAATGAGTTCATCTGTTAGTGTGGAAATATCCCTAGTTCTCATTTCAGAAACCTGGTCACCAATATACAAACACCTAGCCATACATTTACATTTATGTACTATACCACACTGAAATGAACTTGGTGAGTGCTATGTTTTCACTAAAATGAATGATTTACAAATCTACCACAACCAAAGCTGTAATACACAGGATTAATCCTTTGATTTAATGTTCACCTTAATGTACAATTATGCCTGCACACACACAGACACACAAGGCCAGCACATGCAGATATCAGTGGCTGTGGACCCTTGTACATGGCTGGCTGAAGAAGCCTGTGAAGCGCAGCCAAAAGCAGGCTGAATTTAATGACATGGAGGACAATTATTGTGCATCCCGTGGAGACCGACACTAATTTAATAAGTTATGCGTTTGTTCGGTGTGCCTACCCTCCAGCCTCATCAGCGAGAGGCTTTCAGAGGGACTACTACCAGACTCCACCAGACTCATTTTTTTCTCTCTCTCTCCATCCCTCCATTATGATAAGCTGGGGCTTAATTAATTTAATAGGGTCAGGAGTTACTACCACCTCCACTGCACACACTTTATTACCAGGCAGCATCACCTGCATTATGAATTTTTCTCTTTCAGAGCACATATTTTTGAAGGCGCTACTCTCAAGCCTTGTAGGTCCACAGCGAGATGAGCAGCATGTGATATTATGTGTACAGTGAGTGCAGACAATGCACATGCATATTTGCCATCGAGGCTCAGGCTGTCCCATTAGCACTTACAGAGATCTGCACTATGGGAATGGGGGATTTTCTAGCAACATGTGTCAGCACGCTGAACCAAAAACGGAAATAAGAGCAAGAACAACAAAGACTGGGTCATTTTACCTCCACATAATCACAAATAATTGGTCATTTTAACCAAAAATATTCATGTTCCGAAATGTTTTTTGCATCAGACACAAAAGACATAAATCTGCTCTTTATAAGATTGCTTTCATGTCCAGATCATTAATTTCCAATTTAAGACTAGATGGACATGAGTGTAGCAGACTAAAATAATGAGTCATCTGTTTTGAGCTAATTGCAAAATATAAGCCCCTTAAAACTTGATTAAAGTATTTCTCTATTGTAATAAATACTCATAACTGGCCACAATCAAAGAAAAAGTTTGGAACAAAACATCATTAGTTATTATCTATTCAGAGTTTCACAAACAATTTTTTGGTCTCAAATGTTGCCTCTCCAGTGCATGGAAATGGGGAAATCCCTTTTTTCCAACAGAGCCCCGCCCACTAACAATCACAGGCGCAAATACAGAAATCTGTCATGAAATAAAAACTGTTGGCAGATGTGTGTCCTTGTAGAGCCACATTGCCCAGAGTGGAGGAGCAAACTGTTTTTCAAGGCCTTTAAAAGATAAGGCTGGTGTTATCTTTTCTTACTGACAACAAATCCTATGAAACAAGAAAAAAACATTGTTCATGTGTTAGTCCGTCATTGAATACTTTCTCAAATTCTGAGAAAGTAATGAAATATTGATGGTTTAGCAAACATCACTAAGACAGGGACATATTCAATATGCTGGGGATTATTTGCATAGGTGGATTAATACACTTTTGGTGCATTAGTGAATATTTACAGCACAGGATGTGCGTAAGATGAACTCAAAATAAACTACACAGCTCATGTTCATCATAATGACCTGGTCACACCACCCTTGAAAACAATAAAATGTGAGCTCGACATTCATGGCTTTTGTAGGAAATATCTTATTATACCCACAATAACTGATTTTAAAACTTGCTAGTAAACATATGCCTAACAATTCAGCAGTTACGCTGTAACATTATCATTGATTTGGAGTCATGCTCGTGTTCCAATATTCACTCTTTAGCTCTGTGTTTGGTCTCCACCAACTCCACCAAACCCCACTGGGCTTTTTCACCAGCTAGTCTCTGCCTGTCTGCTGTTTGCTGCTGAGCATGAAGTGTGCAAAAGGTTTGTAGAGCTTTTTCAACAGTTGCCTGCTGTGTCTCAAAATGACACTTCACGAGAGTGAACCAAAACAGTAAAGTTGTTGGCGGGACAGCTAAACAATAAGCAAAACAGCCTTATGGTAAGTTTCTAGCCCATTTTCATTCCCAGGTTGTTAAATACGGTTAACAGAAATTTAATGGAACCTTTAACTTTACAAGCAATCACAAACACCATGAGAAGACGGAGGGTGTGGGCACATCCATGTTAACAGGAATGGTGGGCAGTGTTGGGCAGTAACGCATTACAGTAACGCCGTTAGTTTTGGCAGTAACTAATACTCTAACGCGTTGGTATTTAAATTCAGTAACTCAGTTACCGTTACCAAACGGTACATTACACCATTATTTTTGGCCAGGTTTTAAAACGGCGCACAGCATGCAGTATTCCTTCACAAACTGAAGTTCCCTTTCACTAAAACATTTTAGCCCTACACAATAAAAGATAGTCAAGTCAGATAGAGGTATATGAACAATTCTTACCAGAGCATCTTAATGAAACACGTCTGTCGCCATCTCTGAAGTCACTGTCGACCTGCTGGCCTCCCCACAGTGCTGTTATGTTACATTAAGCAGTAGCGCTTCTGTAGGTTTTTAGTCCCAGTAACGCTATATCCAGCGACGTGATATCCATTGTTATCCCGAGGAAGCTTTTGTTGTGGACAGACAATGTCTGCAGTGGGTGGCAGACTCGACACCATTATGTAGCTCTTCAAATGTTCTCTTTAGCTCACTTTCCATATTTGTATCCAAGTAATGTTACCTTAGTTGTAAAATGTTTAGCTGCCTGACAGCGAGTGACTCCACTGTAGAAGACGGTTGCATGTTTCCTATACCGTTCAATTGTTTTGTCAAGTTGTAGTCTAACAGTCCCTTGGTTAAACTCCATCTGCTGTCGCTAAGGCGATGTAGCTATGAGTCAATACAGTTAAGAAATGTTTTGGGCTGCAGGGCTGAGTTTCCCAAAACATGATCCTTCTTAGCAACGTTGTCTTCTTTGTGGCTTAGAAAAACTATACTGCAAAAAAGAAAAGCACCTAGCACCCTCTAGCGTCAGTCATCTACAGCCAGTAGTAGGTAAACTTTTTGGTTTAAGTAACTGAGTTACTAACTGAGTTACTTTTTAATGAAGTAACTAGTAACGGTAACTAGTTACTATTTTTCAGTAACTAGCACAACACTGATGGTGGGATCGTGTTGTTCCTGTGTTTGATGATGACATGTTCATAAGGAGGGCAGCACGGTGGTGTGGTGGTTAGCACTCTCGCCTCACAGCAAGAGGGTTGCCGGTTCGATCCCGGGCGTGGGAGCCCTTCTGTGCGGAGTTTGCATGTTCTCCCTGTGTCAGCGTGGGTTCTCTCTGGGCACTCCGGCTTCCTCCCACAGTCCAAAGACATGCAGATTGGGGAGTAGGTTAGTTGATAACTCTAAATTGTCCGTAGGTGTGAATGTGAGCGTGAATGGTTGTTTGTCTCTATGTGTCAGCCCTACGATAGTCTGGCGACCTGTCCAGGGTGTACCCTGCCTCTCGCCCAATGTCAGCTGGGATAGGCTCCAGCCCCCCCGCGACCCTCAAGAGGATGAAGCGGTTAGAAGATGAAGAAGATGAAGAAGATGAAGAAGATGCCTTCTCAGCTTTGCATATTTTTCTTTGCCGCTCCATATGCATCCAGCTCTGTATTTAGTTAGTTATTATGTACTGTTTTTTGATGTTGATGTTGACTGATGTTTTGATGATGTTGAGAGAGAAGTGACATTTATGTTAGCAAAGTTCTTTATTGACAGAATGTCCTTTTTTACAATGCCTTTGTTTCAAAACAGACAGCCTGATTAAAAAGAAAATGTGGCATGTCTTTCTTACAGATGCAGCCACTTCAAATTTCCTACTCCATCCGAAAGCCTTCCAGCACAACTTCCAGCCAAATACCACCCACTGTAATTAGTTACACACAGGGTATGATAAGCTAGCTATGTTTTCCACTGCATCCTCCTAGTGTAGGCCTATCGCTCAATGTAACAGGTTAGGTTAGTAACAGGTTGTAACAATGTTAGCTGACAAATTTGTGATGAGTAACAATGTCCAGCATGATGGAAATAACTGTTAGCTTAACATTACCTGACAACTGAAATCATGCCCATACACGTTTGTCAGCTAAAAAAATGACCCCTTGGTGGTTCTAGTGTTAATAAATAGTAATAGACATTTTATCACAAATTGCATCAGATCTTGTGAAATATCACTTCCATGAATTTGTTTAGACAGACAGTGACGGATCAATGAGGTGAAGCCGTGCTGCGTACGACAGGCAGAGTGTGTGCAGAGCCTTGTACAGTCCCAATGTCATAATGATAATTAAAAAAGAAAAGACCTCTGTAATCATTTCCAAGACTCACAAGTTGTTTTTATCCAACGAAAGATTCTGCTTCAGTCCATATTTGTTGGAGTGTAGTCTGAAAAACAACATTTTCACTAAGGTTAAAAAAAATCCTCTTGTCCCATCGTAATGTAAGAAGCACCAACGATTTCACTTTCCTCTCTGCCTCTTCAGCTGCACGTCCAGCAGCATGTTGTCGAATAAATGCCTGCGTAATCAAGCCTGCATTCGTCTTAGTTAGACATTTGTCATGAGATTTCTTGTGTTTCGCCCTTTCTCCGTGTTTAGTTAAACTCTCGTGCTTGAAATGTGTAGACCCAGTAGTAAACAGACTTTTACCGGCGATCTCCGGCCCACAGGCCTTGCAGTGTACACAGTGCATAGCTCCATTCTTGTACCTCAGCCATTCTAAGTCTTTTAGCCACTCTCTCCAAAAAGCATACACCTTGACCTTCTTTGCTATTGCCAGTGCTGTCGCTTCGCCGTTGTTGTCATGGCTGTCATCATCATCAGTATTATCATCATCTAAGGTTTCTCTTTTGCTCACAGTGGTGTTTTTAAAAAAAGTCTTTCAGCGTTCTCTTCATTTTCTCTTCTCTCCGGCATTAATTAGCTTCAGCTTCTAGTTAGTTCTGAGTGACAGAAGTGCCGCGGTCGCGGAGTGATTTGAGACTAATAACCAATCTAAAATCAGCATTAAAGGTCAAGCTCACGTTTGATTGGTCACTGTCACAGACACAGATTTACACAGATTTATTGTGGCCAGCCTAAGGTACACTTGTGCAATATTCATGCTGTCTAATCAGCATCTTGATATGCCACACCTGTGAGGTGGGATGGATTATCTCGGCAAAGGAGAAGTACTCACTAACACAGATTTAGACAGATTTCTGAACAATATTTGAGGGAAATGCACGTCTTCACAGCCTAGAATGTGACACGCCCACTTACGATGTCACGGTTTGCAAGGAAAAACCAACTATTTTTTGGTTCCGCTGGGAACTGACTTTTCAGGTTCTGAGCCAATTATTTTTTTGGTCTTAATGCACCAGCCGGTTCAAGTAAACAAGTATGTTTGTTACGTAACATGACATCAATACATCACATGAGTCATCAGTGCGTGACAACCATATATAAATGTAATGTTACATTAAAACATTATTGACCTAGTTCCACGTGGGACATAGGTACCTAAGTGACATAATTTTAGTCTAAAACACTTTTGGTTTCACACAGGACGTGAATTGTTTTCTATGGATGAAATTCCCATTTTATTTGACTTTGGTGAGCTGCAGATACAGGAAATACATTCTCTGTAGGCTCATCATGACCAGATATCTCTTTCACATTGTCACAGTGTTTTTACATTGTCATTTGATACATTTTTATTATAAGAATATCCATTATATATCCATTAAGATGGTTGAAGATAAGCCCATCATTGTCATCCACTACACCTCAGCTGTTAGCAGCAGTCATGTCAGTGACGCACCATCCCGATTGATTTCCACCACGCTGGTAATGCAGACCAAAGTTTCCCTCCATGACTTGTATGAGGATCAAATAGCTGGCTTAGTATCCCTTCATTCAGCCCTCTACTGTAGATGTGTCTAATCACAGCTGTAAGCTGATGTGCAGCCTGTAAGCACAGCCAGGTAATACAGGATGAGAGCAGACTGTGTGCCTCTCCTCTCGTCTGTCTCCTCCTCCTCCTCACTGCAACTTCTTAATCCTCTTAGCATTCAACTTGCTGCTGTGGGGTGACAAGACGTCAATAAGCAGAGAGAAAATGCAAAGCAGGCCCTATACAACAGCTGCCAGAGGACCTGCGCTCAACACACAGCAAATGTTTCAATTAAAGAATCAACAGCATTCATCCGGAAGCTTTAAAACAGACGGAAGTTTCTGATCAATACGGGGAATAATTGATTCTCCCTTTTCTCCTGACACGCTTTAAAAGGGAGGATGAAACGGCATGTTCACCACTGAAGATTGCAGTGGCTTCCCAACGGGGGAATATGGATTCTTATTTCCAGCATCAGTTGTTCACAGAGGGGAATATTCCTTTGTTTCTTATCCTGGTTGTATTATTTGTCTTGTGATAATACTCACAAGCCTATCTTCTCAAATAATTCGCAGTATGGGGCACTATGTTTTTGTAGCTCTGGCCATCAGTTCTATCAGTAATGGAAACAGTATCACTCTAGCTCTCCACAAGACTGGTGGGTCTTCAGTTCAGCTACACTGACCTTAGCAACTTCATAAGTTGCTTGTATTTTGTTAGCTGAGTATCTGCTGGCTTGTCAAAAAAAAGAAAAAAAGAAAAAAAAAAAAAAAAAAGGCAGCATTCAGTCAATAAATGAGGTGGCTCCAGAATGGAAGATGATGTTACAATGTGAACAGACTTACAAAGACAAGACACTCCCCACACATACACTGATCACTTTGTCTGGAAGGTGCACACTGTATTCGTGTTTTGCAAAAACATACAATACCAACATTTTCTCCTTGTGACTGGGCCTATACAGTACATTTGGAATATGCATCTCAGATAGGGTTTTCCCCACAGTTTGGGACATACGGCCTCTTGCCTGTTTACAGTCAGCTCTTTGCTGGTTGTCCATGAGCCATGTAGCCAACACTTTGCAAGCCTGGGGTAGAGATGCATGCCCAAAAGAAAAGCCTGTATTTCTGGTGAGAAGGAGAAACACCTACTTTTAAACATTATAAAAAACTTGTAGCCATATTTTTGGATATGTGCAAATACCTGCAACACTGAGGGAGGCTGTGTTAGCAAGGCTGCAGGAGTCCACCACTGGGGGAAAACACAGCTGCATGTAAACAGGAATATTAGTGGAATATTAATTTTCATTGGCCATGTAAACAGCATAGTAGGAAAATAGTCTTTTTCAGAATAAGGGCAAAAACTGGAATAGTTTGTGCATGTAAACACTGAGGATATCTTCACCTGCTTCAGCCTGTTTATTGCTTGCTCTGTACGACCAAGATGCCACACTCAACCTCAGCGTGATGAAAAGTTTCTATTTCTGTTGTGGCAACATCCCAGCCATATATATTCCCAGAGTCCCATTCGTACTACTGGCTCATTCACTCTCTCCAACTCAGACTGTGCTCATACTAGCAGCCTATATATATTACAGTAAGTCATAGATATGCCTTTGTTATGAAATACCATAAAGAATGTATGATATGTAGACAAACATACATGAGAGAGGCTTTATAAAGTCAGCTTATATGCATTTCCACTTCTATTTCAGGTGTCATTTAATCAAAAAATGAAAGCTTTATCTACACTCAGGTTAGACGAACACATAATGAAGTACAGTCACATACTGACCTGTTGAATGTCAACAATGTCAGCCTTTGGCATGATGGAGGCTGCATCTGTGAACTGAAACAGTCTGGGAAATAGTGATGGGATTTCTCGTTCACTTGTGAGAGTCGGTTCTTTGGCCCTCATTCACTTTGAAGAGCTGGTTCAAAGATGCGGTTCATTCCTTCAATTTTTTTTTTTTTTTTTTTTTTTTTGCTGTGTGTGCGTGCATGTGTGTGTGTGTGTGTGTGTGGGGGGGGGGGTGTTAGTGGGTTCAACGACTGTCGCCATAGCAACGCCCTTTATAAACAAAAAGCAGTGCTAGCTGATAGTGGGTTAAATTAGGAACTGGCTCATTCACTCTAAAGAGCTGATTCGCTCGTTCAGTTCAAAGACTCAGCTCGTCACATCACTGCTGGGAAACATGACACCAATTTGTATTGTCTTAGCAAATGTCATTTGTGTATTTATTCAGTAAATATATTTGATTGAGCAACAGTCTTCTATCATGGTGTTTTAGGAGACAATGGAATGATTAGTAATGTCCAACACGTTCTTATCTTAAGTCATCACATATCGCAGCTTTGTCAATGGACTTTCATGTCTACATATTACACACCAGGTAACCTCCTGCATCTGCTATTGATGTTCCGGGACACTGCTACCAACACCAGGATGTCAACCAAAGTGCATGGTTAGGTTAAGGCAACAAAAGCATGTGGTCAGCTGTAGAAAAAACATCATGGTTTGGCTCTGCATTCATATGGGAGGTAAACACTTGGCTCTTTGGTAAAAGTCTGGGGTTTGCTGGATCCATCCACCAACCCTATAGAGACTTTTCAGCTCCTTGTATTACATTGTTACCGGCAACATTTCAAACTAATGCGTCCAGTGTCGCATCATACGGCTGCGACAGGTGCCGTCTCGCCGGGTTATGGACTGACACTGCCCGTCCATGTGTCATACTGCCACGATGGATGCCATAGCTGACCAACAGCGTATCATAACACTGCAATAACTGGCTTTTGTCATCGGTATGTAACGCTGAAATCACAAAGCAGTTGTATTTGACGACTTTGGAGTGAGAACGGGTTGTAATGTGAATATAATGGCAAGTAGAATCATCCACTTATAATTTTACTGAAGTAACAACAATAAAGATCTGAGAAAACTATCACTAAACTTTAATGGAGAGTCTGAAAGTGTGCCCTGTTATCCCCTTTTGGAAATCCCAGCAATACAGTGTAATTAATTACTTTATTTAGCATCACTATTAGCAGTTAATCCAATAATGACAGCCACTATAGGGACCAAGCACACAGTCAGTTTTAAGAGACCTCAGCTGTTGTTGCAGAAGAGGGACAATGGCTGGAAAAGAGTGAAGAATGAGAGTGTTAAGTCCCTTTCCCACTGGACACAAAAAACACTAACATCCACTAACATCTGGCTATTGTCTTTGTTTGCAAAGGTCACCCAGTGGACATGCTATTTTTTTTTTCTTTCCTGGCACGACCGTCAGTAACTTCTGAGACTTCCGTTCCAGTACAAGCAGCCCTTGAGCATTGTTCCAAATTAGTCAGCATTGAGTTTGAAAGAGAGATTGACAAAGTAACAGATATGAAAAAAGACATAACCACCATATCTTTTTTTACTGGCCTCCATGCTGCTCTCCACTGTTTACTAACCCTATTTTAAAAACAGATTGGCATACTTATCATCTGCTGGCAATTGAAAAGGAGTCTATCACATATTTTTAGCGGGTTTTCCTGAGTTAAAAAAAAAAAGAAAGAAAAAGAAAACTGCATTTACAGGCTACTTTTGGTGGGGAAAGGGTAATAGACTCTGTTTGGATGTGCCCTTGCCTTTCGCGGGTCATACATTTCCATCTGTCAGTTGGAGCTGAGTGATTGCTATGCATGCTACTCATGCATCAATGATTAATAGCTTCAAGGAGCTTTGACTGAGGGCTAGGATTAAGAGAGAGGAAGGGCACACTACAAGAGAAACACCTTTTTCTGTTTTACACCTTTGATTTTCTTAAACTGTACATTTATGGATGATTCAAATGTTCAACACGATTCCTTACTCCCTCTCCTTTCCTCCTGTGCTGATACAGTATTAAAATACCACAAATAATAAGACCTGTATCTGCATAACTGCTATGTTACAGCTTCTTTGAGTGGAACATTGTGGCTGGGAGCTACTACTCTCTGCAAGAGCTTTATTCTCTTCTCCAGGGACTGTAAAGGCTCTCATGAAATAAACTCATAACTCAGTTTGAAACCGCGGACAGTCCCTGGCCACCGGTCGCTGGTCAGGCTGCAAAATGTTCCACCCAAATGGCAGACTTACAAAGGCCACAGATCTGGCTCCATCACCGCTGATTTGAATGGCATTTGACTAGGACCTTCATCGTGTGCGGTTAGGCCATTATGACTGGAAATAGCACTGAAGATCAAACAGCAGAGTGACCTATAACTTTTGCAAAGACAGGTAGAAAACCAGTAACTCTCACAGAACTCTCAAGCCTGGTGCATTTCAGGTGAAAGGAGGTAATTGACTTTTTAGATGCCTCAGTGGTAGTAAATGAAGGTGTCATTTAGTTGAGATGATGGCTTTATAAAGACACATAGAGCCATTCAGTCCCCTTTAACATGTATTTGGTTGTATAAAATGTAATATTTTATTGTATATAATATTGTTCATGCACAGACTGAGTTCCTACCTCACAGACAGATATTGGTTTCATTTAATTTCAGTACATAATGAAACATTACTGAAAGAGACTTGATTTGTGCACATCAGAGTTACCCCTGGATTTATGGTTCTGTGCTAAGGGGTTACAGAGAAGCGACAGACCATGGTCTGGCTGCCTGTGTTTTCTCTTACAAGTTTCCGATGCCAGTGAGAACCGTTTCCTACACTGTAGGTGTCTACAAAGGGACTGCCAATAACCCCTTCTGACAAGTATAAATCCAGCTTTAAGCATGTGTTGCATAGTAATGCATTTGTGAGTAGAGACTGATTTGATTACCCCTTCTGTTGGTGCATTCACGAAACTTTGCCATCTGGGCTCTGAAAGGTAGCTGTTAATAAAGTAGAGGTTTTTGTGGTCTGAGAACTGCATATTGTCTACAGGTTTCAAGGCTCTGTTACAGAGAAATAAAGTGAAACTGATGATATGAGATAATAAAAAGTTAGTGCAGGTACAGGGCTCGACAGTGGGAGCGTTTCACTCGCATTTGCGACTAAGAATAGGTGTGTGCGAACTGTAAAAAATATTTAGGGGCACATGTGCGCATGAAAAAATCAGCCGAAGCAGCCTATATTTTTGTCAGTAAAAAAATATGATAATCTAACCACAAATGTTGGAGGAACTCCAGCCGCCTTCCCTCTTCCCTCTTCCCCGTGTGACACGGTTATGGGCGGTTTTCCAAGCCACTGTCGGCACAATGAATATAAGTCCCACTGTCGGCAGTGTGGAAATAGCCTAAGTCAAAGTGTGGAGGAGATGGACCGGGTGGATCTCCGGGGAAGCCTGCTCCGTTCTCCCCGTAGTTCAAATAATTTCAACTCTGAGCGCAGCGCTCGCGCAGAAAATCAGAGCGGTGTGCTACGCCAAGGGTAGCGCTGAGCTGAGCGGCGCGTGAGGGGGGCGCATGTCGCGGCGTCAGCGTGCCGCCAGCCTGCGTTTGAATTGAAATTTTTTTTAATTTCACCGCAATGCGCTATGACAACACCTTGGCACCGCGCGTCCAATAGCAGAGAAGAGCCTGAAGCAGACCCAGAAGTGGACACCATGGAGCTGTAGCTCCTGAACGAGCCTGTACTCCCCCAAATCCTGTCCTCTGCGCCCTACCCCACGGTGGGCGCCGCGAAAGCTCTGTGTGAAAGAGGCTTAAGTCCTGCAGAGTTTCAGAGGACCTGTTTTAGGATAGTAATAACATTATATAAGATAATCATATTGCAAAGATAATATATATAAGATAATAACATTAAAGACAAAATTAAATTGCAATACTGTTTCAAAACTTGATGATTTTACCTTTCTGTACATTTTGTATACAAATTCATTAAATAATTTTGCTTGTAAATGACTATTTGCATCACGTTTATTACGGAAAACACATTATTTGATCAATTTACGTTGTGCCCCTAAAGTTCTTTGTGCGCTCCTTACTTTTTCAACTTAGGAGCGCATGTGCTCCTTGGGAAAAAGGTTAGCGTCAAGCCCTGAGGTAACAAATGAACTGATAAAGCTCTTTTAGTGTTACATTTCTGTGTGGTATGCACCAGGGCTTGCTAGTACAACCAAAAAACAATAAACACACAGTTCTACAAGACAAAAGGTTTGTGCATAACCCATGTATTTTGGAAGACTATGATCGCATGACCAATGCGCTCATGGGATAAAGAAGCAAGTCTGATTTATACTTCTACTTCAGATCAAAATTGTACCTACAGCGAACACACGTTGTGGCGACGCGACCTCCTGTTGCTTTTGGAAGATGAAAACCATTTCCCTCAGTGAAAACAAAGCTTTTATTTACTTTTAATTCACAGACAAGAAATAATAAATTGTTGAGACAATAAGGCCCTAACAAAATAGTATTTTAAGTCCAGTGTGTAATTTATACTGGCTTCATGTAAGTACAGAAAAAACTCTGCTAGCCACTAGGCTAATTTATGTGATGTAAAATGTCATAGGCTTATGCTAAGAATGTTAGCATGTTGTCTTTGTGGGGAGAACATGTACAGTATAACGCAATTGTTTTATCAGTGTATGAGTAACAATAGAGCCGAATTTTGTAATGTTACTTCTGTTAAATTGAACTGTTGCTCCTGGCTATAAATGAACAGACAGAAAGTCTGCTAGCCGCTAGGCTAATTTCTACAATGTAAAATGCCATAGACTTGTGCTAATAACGTTAGCATGTTGTCTTTGTGGGGAAAATGTGTCCAAGTGTTTTGTCTGTGAATCTTGTGAGTTATTACATTAAACTATAAATACGCCTTAAAGAAGGAAATCAGACACGAGTGTTCCATTTAGGAGGCAGGATAGGGTGGTGGGTGGGCCACAAACCCAAGACTTTCTTCAAAGAGTTTTTCCAGGAGACTGGTGTTCAGAACCATACAAACTTCAGTGAATCTTGACTCATATTAAGGTACGTCCTCACCATGTTCCTATCCTAAAACCTGACCACAGTAACTTTACTTGCTAACTTTATGTTAAGCACTTACCCAGCAAAATTGGTCTGGCCCGGTTCTGGCCCACACAATGCACTTACACTCGGCCCACATACTGCAAAGAATGACAGCCCTTTGGTGGGCCAGATCTGGTTTGCCAGAGGTGGCCCACACATGGGCCAGCACGAGACCAGCTGCAGGCACACTGGTGGCTCTGTGCTGGCCCAGATCATTTTCAGCACTGGCACCAGATGTCAGCCTAATGTATACCTTAATCAAGCCATGTAATAACGACATGCGCCGTATTTGGCCCAGATTAAAAATGCCCCAACAATGGTGATGCAATTATACAAATAACATTTATTTTGAGTTGAATAACTTATTCTAAATGATTAAATAACAATATATATTAAATGAAAATCAATCAGTTAACAATCAAACATCAAATTCAAAAAACATTTCACTGTAAACTGAAACATGATTGCAACATGTGTAGTGCAAGAGTAAAAAACACATTTTGCATTGGTACACTGTCAGTCCTTAACAGTTCAAACACTGAAATTTGTGGATAAAAAACACAAAATCACTGCATCGAATTTAAGAGTGCAACAAGGCATTGGAACACTGTCTTTTCTTCAAACAGCAGCAACATTTGTTCAAATGGCAGCAACATCAGTGAACAGTTTGTCTTAGCCTTTCAACATTCATAAATGCATCACGGCTCCTTTCTTCTTTTTCGTTCACTTTGCCCACCATTCCTATCTGGTGCATTTTGAAGCCATTTTGTAATCCTGGTCTCAGTTTCTTGGTCCATGCCATCAGAAGTCAGACAATTACGTTGCACAGCCGCTAAAACACACACACACAATTTTTTTAAAAAATCGGAAATAGGCAAAAATTCAGAATTGGGCATCAAGACCTGCAGTGTAAATCCAGCCATAAAAATGCATAGTCAAAGTGAGTCTGTGAGGGAGTCAGTAAGTCTCAAGACAAACTTAGCAATCACATCTTTTATCTACAGGTGCTGGAAACCAGTCTTCCCATTTATACCTTGAATGTTGATATTCTTGGCCAGAGAGTGTATTAAGGTTGCACCCATGACTCTCTTTACACACTCTTTAACGTCTCCCCCACCTCTAAGAGCCAGTGCATTTCTCTGTGACTTGATATTTCTTTGCTAGTTGATCAGCAGTACAACATGCCCTAACCCATGTTTGTAATTATCAGCAGAAAATCTGAACTGGTCTGAGCAGCGTGTGACCTTTGCAATGAAAGCACAACAGTAATAATTTGTAAAGTAAAATAAAGGATCTGCAGAGTGAAGTCAGTGTTCCCATGGTTTCAGCTACGTTCATAGTAGGTATCTGAAGCGCCTGTCAAACCTGCTGTTAGATTATCTGTGTAATTATGAATCCCCAAATTTCTTTTTCCAAAGACTTAAGAGCTTCTCAGTTTTATGCTGTATGTCCCACTGTATGTCCCATTATTTAAAGCCCATTTAATCAAGAACAGGGTTAGCATTAGACAACTTTTTTTTTTTCTCCTGAAGTTGAACTGACATTCTTACCAGTTGGTTTCTGAGGTCAGAACTATTTCTGAGCCGCTCCTCCAGGTTTTCAACAGACTGGCGATCAGCTAATGGCAGCAGATTTGGTTCAACACTTATCTCTTCTTCAGCTACAGATTTCAATCCCTGGACAGTTGTGAAAATGATTTTCATTTGGTCCATCATCATCTCTTGATTTGTGAGAATATTTCACAGGAGTGCTAGGAAGAAAAATGAGAATGAGCCTTTGTTGAGCTTGTCCTGGACTCTGGATACGATGGCTGGATATGAACGGGGTGGAGGAGGGCGTGAAGATTCTGCCTAAAATGATGGCTGACAGCAGCAGAAGAAAGAGCAGATTTAAAATTTTGCAGTAGCATCCTGATTGGCTGACAGAGATCGTGGCAAAGTTTGATTGGATAATAGAGGAGTGAACACCCATAGTCAGCTGATTACAGGGAGAAGTGAGAGTGGGATGGAGAGAAATGTGAAAGGATGAGCACAGAGAAAGTCTTCCTGATTGAACTTACGCTGAGCTTCATTAAAATACTCAAATGTAGGGGAAGTAAAGCTTCCTCTGGTACAAGTCAGGTGATGAAATGCTTCTCTGGTGCAGGCTAGGGGAGGCACGGCCGCTCTGGTCCAGCTCAGGAGTCAGTGTTGGGCAAGCTACTTGGAAATTGTAGTGAGCTAAGCTACTAGTTACTCTAATATTAAATGAAGCTTCACTACATCAAAGCTATCACCCTCAGAAATGTAGCAAGCTAAGCTACAGCAAAATGAAAGTAACTAGTGCAACTACATCCAAGCTTTTTACTAAACTGAACCAACTTCGTGCCAAGTCAGTGTTATCTTACTGATCAATAAAACTGTCAGTCAAACAGATAGGCAGGTAAAAAAGTTAAGTTCAATTGTTTATTGAACAGTGAGCTGCACTAACTCCCAACATGACTCAAACCACAACAGCAAGAATGAAGACCTGCTTCAAACAGTCACAACATGGTCAAAAACATGCATATGTGTATGGATGTGTATGTACACTGCAAAAACTCAAAACCTTACCAAGAATATTTATTTCTAGTCAAAACAAATCTCATTACAATTGAAATAAGACTCATCACCTAAAAAGTAACTTGTTTTTAGACAATTTTCACTTGTTTCAGGAAAATTTTCACTTGAAATAAGTAGAAAAAAAATCTGTCAATGGAGCAAGTTTTTGTTTCTTATTGCAAGCAAAAAAAAACAACAACTTGCTCCATGGGCAGATTTTCATACTTATTTCAAGTGAAAATTTGCTTGAAACAAGTATTTTTTCAGTGTAAAGAGATTTGTTTTGACTAGAAATGAGGCTAGTAAACACATTTTAGTAAACACATTTTATAGTGAGCAGCATACACATGTTCCCTACAAATCCCAACCATGTTTACAAAGTTTGAATAAACGAGACGGACGCAAAGGAAACGGAGGCTGCGCATTGATCCTTTTGCCTCTGTCTGCAGGAACGAATATAAATCCCATTCATGATGGGGTCAAATGGATTATGTGCATAATTAACCACAAAACAAGCAAATACTTCATCTTAACGACATATAACACTCATTATGCTTCAGCTGAATCCTCTAAGCAAATGACCATGTTGAATTGAAATTAGTTTATCACGTTAAATGTCCGAAATTGTATGAAATTGCTCCAGTGCGTTAAACCAATCTTTGCGCATAATCACACAGCCTGATATGCCCTGGCAAACACAGTGGGACTGCTGTACAGACCGTTGATCTTTCTTATCCTAACCCTGGTTATTTTCTGAAAGCACAGAGCAAGGAAATGTCTTTTTTTCTCCCCCGGTCTGCTGTCAGCAGAGAGCGGCGGCTGCAGCGGGGATGTCAGCACCACGGACGGCACGCGTAAAAAGACTTGACAAGTGTCTCCTTTAAATGTGTTTGCTGCTAGAGAAATTATACATCATAAATGAAGACAGTGACATATTTTCAATAAAAACAATGAGTTGAACGTTCATTTCAAGCTTTTGTAGTACAACGAGTTTCAGAATTGTGCGAGTGCGGACAGAGAGCGGGCAGCAGTGTTTGATGCAGGAAACTCGATATGGACTTGAAAATCAATTTCGGAGTGGGGGGGTTCGGAACGGCGGGGTTTGGGAATGGAGGGCTGTCCCCCGACAGGTTCATGCGGAAGTGACTCTGTGTGGTAGCGGTGACAGTTTTATTTCAGTCCATAACAGAAATCCCCACCTCGTTTGAGCTTCAGAAATGATTTTGGAAATGTAGCTTGTGTGGACGCTACTGCGCTAAGTGATCAATGAAAGAGCTTAACTACTGAAAAGTTACTTGATTCAGAAAACAGCGACGCTACCACCAAGCTACTGAGAAATGTAGTTAAACTACAAACGTCCACTACTGTAGTGACGCTGGTAGCATGATTAGCATTAGCATTTTTTTTTTTTTTTAGTTTTGGAATACAAGGATGCCCTTCCTTTGGTGGTGTTTTTCCAAGTGGAATAAGTTATTCAGGAAATAGGAATAAATAAAGACATTTTACATACCAATAGCAGAAGATTAAACTAAAAAAATGTTAATTAAAACATGTTGCTGTAATTTGTTATCTATAAAGAACTGGGGAACTTGAGAGCAATATGTGAAGAGACTTAAACACTATATTTGATGACAAAAAATACTACAACAATCTCAACAATCTACAACAAACTACCCAAGAGTGTATACACAACATCGTGCAAAGAACATGCAACTAACAATGTGCCACAGACTATTACAACCCAAAACTGTCCAGTGTGGAGTTGCTCTTGAGGCACCCTGCAGTGCTCCATGGGAATGTTGGTCAAAATGCCTTTTATGTTTTGATGCATCAGAAAAATGACAGTGTATCTATTTTCTTTGGTAGTGGAAACCACCGTGACTGTATTTCCAAAATCTTTTGGTGTACAATCAGAATTGTTGTTTCAGTATTAACCAGAAAAGTCTCATGGTACAGCAGTACCTATACACAGAGGCTAGCCTTCTCACCATGGTCTGTAGAGCATAGAGGGGATTTAAGTGTAAACAGAGATGTTTCCTCCAAAGTTTCTCCCTCTGCTATACTTGATCTTCATTGGTGAGAGCGGCTCAAAGGAATATGTGAAGGGTGTGTTAGTCTTTGTTTTCCAGCTGGGACAGGTGGAAGTGGCGAGGGACAGGGCCTGTCACTGGATCTATTAGCAGGCTGACATTAAGCAGAGGACTTTAGGCCTGGAAGGCCATCATGGCCTCTTCCCCTGTCAGCTCTGCTTTTCCACCAACTCCCTGACAGCCCCCCCCCAACACATACACACACACACACACACACACACACACACACACTCATAAAACCTGACGCCAGGGCATGCTTGTTGTCTCCCTCACTGTCATACACACACACACACACACACACACAATCCCCAGCCTACAGTTTCTATCCATCCCACTGATGGGCTATGAATCGGTTCTTAGTTGGACACATATTAGGACAGATGGATGACCTTGGCCCTGTTCACAACAATAACTCTGCCTCCTGGACAGTGTGTGGGTGTGTGTGTGTGTGTGTGTGTGCGTGTGTGTGTGTGTGTGTGTGTGTTTTGTCAGCAGCAATCACACCACACTATAATGACACTCCAGCTGTGTGGACACAAGATGGAGGCCACACACAAACAAATACACACACTTTCAGTTTGGCTGGTAATAGCTTAAACCACCTCTTCATCTGTACACATTCACAAAAGAATTTGGGAAGCACATGTGTTACTGTGGGAGGTACATTTGCATTAATGCTGCATAATGATGCTGTCTTGTAGGTTCTTTCAGTAGCAATGGTGTGTATTCAACACACTCAGAAGACAGATGTAGATATACACTGATGCTCTGATCAGCTTCACACTGAGAACGCACCACGCAGACCAAGTGGTGAAGTATCATGTTTAGCTTTTGGTTCATAAATGCAGCAGTGATCATGCTCAAAGGCTCTGAGAAGTGGAATAAAGACCAGGGGGTGTTGTGACTAATGCATACACTCTTAGCCAATCACATCACTTATTTCGTCACTCAGCAATACCAGTTACAGGGAGCTTCTTCAGGAAATCACGTTATTCTCTGGATAATGCAGAGTGGCATGATGTGAACACAACACTTAAGATCTGCAGCCATTTAAGGTAGATTATTATGTAATTTGAAACAAGTTAATAGAAATAAATAATTAAAAGAAAAAAAGGTAATGAAGCTGTTCATAAGGCAGCAGCAATCCGATGCTATTTCAGCTTTAATTGTGTTGTATCTGATGTCATTAGTGGTCACATCAAATCATCAAAGTCTGACACACCAGCATTAGCACCATTATACATTTCAAGGATAGAAAAGAAAAGGTGTGTGTGGTTATTCTGTAGCAGCCTGGTGTCATGCGCATGAGATTTAATGAAGCTAAACACGGTGGGCGGCTGTGTGTAACGGCACTGGGCTCTGACACGGCACCTCTCTAATCAGAGGCTGCAGATCCATCAACATATGTGTCCTGCTGGAGCCTGTCATTTTTCTAACCTGCTTTAAATGAAACCACGCCCACTTCTGTTCGACAAAAAGCCTAGATAGCTGTGTTCCCGTGGCAACCACACTCATGAATACTGTAAGAATAACTCATATTCATTTAGAGATTATTGCAGAGTGATTTACAGACATTCATGTTTTAACCATATTAAACATTATTTTTTTATGCCAGTTGAAAGACAGCTACTGGTTGGAGGGTTTGCTGTTGATGATAAAATCACCAGACTGGCAGTGAAGTGAGGTTGTTCCTGAGGTGTCTATTCTCAACACAAATTCTAAGACTCAGTTTCCACCAAAATACTAACAACTCTTTCACTGTTGTTTCATTTGAATCTTCCACCTGTTTTTGTCTCTTCTTGTACCTGTGCACTAAAATACCACACAGACTGGCAAAGTACATTTTAAGGAGCGCTGCTCGGCTGTTGCACTGCTTCAATATGTGACTTGCTCTGTCATTTTTAGTCATATTTACCCACAAACATATTTTATACTCTGTTGGAAAGAAGAGATTCTTAGCTTTCTAATGACATCAGTATTGGTTTTTGTGTACTCCAAACAACAAATGTAGCAAATCATGTAACATTACATAATGACTGTCACCGAGCTATGACTTTGGCCCCAAAGATGCATGACAGAGCCCACTGGGGCATCCGTTTTTTCTCGCCTGTGTGTCCTTGTCTATCAGTCTGTGTCCCCTCTCTAAGTTCAGGGGTTTTGCGGACCCTTGAACGAAGCACAGGCAGAACTCTTGTTTTTCTTTACTCAGCAGCACTTTGTGAAGTTTTCAGTTGTGTGGTGGATTATTGATCAGTTGATACAATGAGAGCTGATCAGATCGGATTGATGGACGAAAGGAGCAGCTGTTTGTGAGTGAAAGCAAACTTTTAGACCCAGCACGATAAACGCTTAGGTTTCACTTTCACTGCGCTTGCTGTTCTGCTGCTCCATCTGTGCCCAGAGTATGCTCTGCAGTCCAAGAATGTGTTGCATTGCATAATCAAATGCTATATATTTTGTAGTAGACCACCTAATAAAAAACGAAAGTCAAGATGTGGTAGTAGATGTGTTCAGGCTGGCGATTGGCTCTTGAAACAGACAGCTAGTTAGCTACTTAACTTGCGTGTAGAGCACTCTTCTCAAGAGAAATAACGTCCACAACATTCCAGTATAAAGAGATACAAAAAAGAGGGATTCGTTTTAAATTTCCACGGTAAATCCTTTACAGGAGAAAAACAAAAGTGCATTCTCTAATCAAATCTAAGTCCACAACTGTCTACACTACGGTAAGAAAACTGTATAGCTTCTCAGTCCACAAAATCACTGTCAACCTAAACAAGACATGTTCTCTCCACTGACTAACATGCATTCACCAAGAAACCTGTTGCTTCTTAAAGGGACAGTAGCCCTAAATACTAACATGAAAATCTCAGTAAATAAAAAGGATTTCTAGAGCCTACTTGCTATACTGAGCATTCATAAGCAAATTCTAACCAAGATATCTATGTAAAACTTATTTGAATTAACTAAGAAAATATATAAGAATAATCTCTAAAAATACAGAATAAGGCCTAGCTTAATTCAAGCCATATAAAAGCACTTAGGCTCCTATAAGATGTTTTAATCATGGCGGGCCGCCACAAATATATGAATGTGTAGGAAACCTTGATTGCTATTATTACAAACCACACAAGATATAAGTTTGTTTACGGATTAAACCAGGGTTGTCAAACTAATTTTAGTTCATGGACCACATACAGCCCAATTTGATCTCAAGTGGGGTGAACCAGTAACACTATAATAACTATAACAACACCTCCAAAGTGTTCCTTTCTTTCACTGGCATACAGATAATATAGCATGATGATGCAAGTACACTCTTTCAAAAAGCAATAAACTTTTAATTCTTACGAATATTAAGACAATGGAATATGAAAGTTATTACTTAACATATATATATATATTAAAAAAGTAATTAACACCTGTTAATATATACAACTAAGTATATAAAGGATATAGTACGTTTATAAGAGTAGTCCAGAATTACTTGGTTTGAGACTAAATGCAAAGTTCAACCAGTAAAAACAAAACCCTGTGATGTCTCTTGTGAATAATATACAAGCTTAGCGTAGCTCTGGAAACACTGCTGTTACCTCCATGGACAGCCTGGGAGTGGGGCAGTTTGCTGGTGGATCAGCCAAATGGAGGATAAAGTTGTTGGAGGGAAAAACTACAAACGACGGACATTTTGGCTCATTGCAGCCTCTACAGAAGTGTTCAGTGTGGTGTATGTGTGTGTGTGGTGAGGAATGAGAAAGAAACAGGGTGTGTGCTCTTGGGACAACAATTTTGAATGAATAGACCGACAGTGATCTGTGGCAGATGAATAAGAGCACCCTTATCTGGGGGTGTTCGATTTCTAATCATTGCACATCCCCGTGACTCTGGCTGCTCAAAGAAGAGATAACGAGTTAATTGTGCATGGGAAGATTTTTATATAGCAGCGGTGCTAATCATTTAGCAGTGGAGAAAGGCTGCTGGATACTGGGAAAATACTACCACAATTAGTACTCATCCTTTCTTTAGAGAATTGTATTCTGGTTGTGGTGGAAATGCCTCTTAAGCAGTATTTTACATACTGTTAACTTGCTGCTCCTAGCCTTGACAAGCACATCAATATTAGGTTTTGCAAAGTCATCCAGGATTGGACCCTTAGGAGGGCCTGTGAGTTGTATGTTTGACACTCCTTGATTAAACCTTCATCGCACAACAGTCTAGCATTAAATAATGCAATCACCTATATTTTAGATTCTCCACAAAAAGTGGTGTTTGTGGTCAAAACTAAGAGCCATTTGATCAAGCAACATCATGCCCTGGGTGTCGCAGTCAATGGAGACCAACTGCGACACCTGGATATAAAAACTGCACTTTTCTCGATCTCATGAGGTTATCATTGCCTGTGTGTGCATGACATTGGAGTAAGTTGGGATCAAGCAGGACACAAATCTAACTGGCATGCATTGTGTTGTGATTGTCAGTGACTGATTGAGTTAGCATGCAGTTAGCAATGGATGCTACATGACAACATTCACAACTTGGATTTTTCTTTTTTGAAAAACCCTTTTGATTCTTTTTATCGGTGGATCCTTACAGACAATAGGAATATATATAATCAAGGAATGAACACATATTCAGACTTACGACTGCTTCAAAAGTAGGGAGTCACCACTTTTTATTCATCTCTCTTGACATCCAACTGATTTTAATATGGGAACGCCATACTGAAAGGTTATCAAATCACTGACACATCTAAAAGTTGGAGCAGAAACACCTCACTCACCCTGAGACCAGTAGAACCAATTTCCTACAGTGAGACACTTAGAAATACAATGGTAGTTGTCTCCTCAGTACTCCTAACTGCACAGTTCATCAGTCCAGCAGCCTCTGCGCTGACAGCATGCAGCAGTGATGTTATGAGTGTCTTTGAGGAGCTCATGGGGGAGTCTCTGCTACTTCTGTACTGAATCATTTCTACACTTGACTTTTTGTCTCTTTTCAGAATCCAACAGTCAAATCCTGTGGGATTGTTTCCTAAAGTAGAGCACCATCCAATCTCCTTTGGCTTTCTTTCCTGAAGGCAAAGAATTCATATGCTATACTCTTTCCTTCTCCACAGCCACTCTGCTAGTGTTGACCACTGAGCTGTCAAATGTGTTTTGGATTGTTCTGAATCCTACCAGTCTTTGGCCTGTAACTGTAAGGTAGTGCTGGTGATCGTGGGTTCATTACTTGTGCAGTGCATGTCTTAAAGAGTTATACTATGATGGACACAAAAAGGTTATGATGGGGACTAAAGTTTGTCAATTGATGTAAGATGATACAATGGTTAGTTCAACTACAGCTCAAGGAAACATCTTTTTTCAGAATTGCCACACAAGGGGCACAGTCTTGCTGTGATAGTCTCTTCCTGACTGCATCTTGCTCTTCCCCTGATCTCCATTCAAAAACATGTCTTTCAGCTCAGTGATGGACAGTGCTCCTGTCCAGCATCTTCCTGAAAGTCACTTGACACTGGAGGGGTGGGGGGTCCTTCATCACTGACAATACAAGTTGTAATAATAAATGTGTTGTTATCATTAAAACAGATTTCAGCTGTCATCTGATACCCCACCATCCATTCATTCATTCATTCATTCATTCATTCATTCATTCATTCATTTTCTTCCGCTTTTCTGGGACCAGGTTGCAGGGGCAGCAGGCTGAGCAAAGTACTCCAGACGTCCCTCACCCAAGCAACACTTTCCAGCTCCTCTGGAGGGATCCTGAGGCATTCTCATGCCAGATGAGATATATAATCCCTCCAGCATGTTCTGGGTCTGCCCTGGGGCCTCTTACCAGTTGGATGTGCCCAGAAAATCTCTAACGGGAGGTGCCCAGGAGGCATCCTGATCAGATCCACCTCAACTGGCCCCTTTTGATCCAAAGGAGCAGTGGCTCTCCTCCAAGCTCCCTCCGAATGTCTGAGCTCCTCACCCTATCTCTAAGGTTCAGCCTAGCCACCCTCTGGCAGACAGTCATTTTGGCCTCCTGTACCTGCAATATCATTCTTGTAGTCACAGTATCATTCTTGTAGTCACTACCCAAAGCTCATGACCACCACCAGTCAGCTAGGCAGACTAGCACCTCAGTTTTAAAGGTAGAGTGAAGATACTGGCATCATATGAAACTACACGACCTAAGGCATCCATTGGTAAGAAAGGAATCCACGTCATGTTATCTTGTTGGGAAGTGGCTCCAAAGTTAGGCTAACAATATCTCTGTCATTAAAAGGCTTATGGCCAAGAGTCTATGAAAAGTTGCCCGTGTTGATATTAGAACTAAGGGTGGGTGGGTGTTGGTGGTGCTGGATTGGGTGGGGATAAGAGGCCCAATTTGAAAAAAATTATCCATAACTGCTAATTGTTTGATTGCATGGAGCTGCAGGAAATGCAGGATCTGGTGTTTTCTGTGCTTGACCCCTTTGTAGAGTAAAAGTCAGGATACCTATACCTTTGATATTGTGGCCGAAGATGCCTTCCTGATTCATTAATCAAATCAAAATCAAATCAACTTTATTTATATGGCACTTTTAATACAACAGTAACACAAAGTGCCTCACAGAGGTTAAAAACAACAAAGATCCAAAACAGAAAACAAAAAGAAAAGAGAAAACCCAACCCTCCCACCCCACATAGAGATACGTAAATATACATATACGCACACACACACACACACACACACACACACACACAGATACACACACACACACATACACACACACACACACACTAGCTATCACTAAAGAGACATGGCTGAGCACCGAGACCCGAAGCAAAGAAAAAGCCACCTCTGGGGGCCGTCCACACTGAGAGGGCCCACGGTCCACGGCCACAGGGAGCGCCGCCATAGAGACCTCCCTGACCCGGGCAGACATGAGGCTCCACACCGAGGTGCAGTGACCTACAGCCACCCAGGTCAGAGCGGAGACCAGGAACAACTCTCAGCGTGGTAGGCCCCCATGAGGAAACACTGGAGCTAAAAGCTGAGGGACTAAAACAGTAAGATAGGATAAAAGGTATAAAAAGAACCAAATAAACAAAAAGCTATTTAGCTCGTAAAATTGAGTTAATAGCTAGGTAAGAATGATCTAAAACAGAGGCATTAAATGCATCAAAACTAAAAGCTATAGGCTAACTAAAATAACAAAAGATAAAGGTTAAATGAGATAAGAACGTAAAAAGAGGAAGGGTAAGAACATAAAAAATAAATAAAAAATAGATAATAGATAAATCGGTTATGAGAGGAATTTAAAATAGATAAATACAGAGATCAGTTAAAAGCCTGATTAAAAAGATGAGTCTTGAGCCTCTTTTTAAAAACATCAACAGTCTCTGCAGCTCTGAGGTTCTCCGGCAGGCTATTCCACAATCGGGGGCCATAATAACTAAATGCCACCTCCCCGTGTGTTTTAGTCCTAACTTGTGGTATGGTTAAAAGGCCGGTGTCGGAGGACCTCAGGGTCCGTGAGGGTTGATATGGTAAAAGCAGGTCAGATAAATAAGAAGGCCCAAGACTGTTAAGACATTTAAAAACTAATAAAAGAACCTTAAAATCAATCCTGAAGCACACTGGGAGCCAATGCAGCAATTTTAAAACTGGTATAATGTGCTCCTGCCCTCTGGTCCTCGTCAGCACTCGTGCAGCTGAATTCTGTAATAATTGTAGATTTGAGATACTCTTTTTGGGAAGACCAGAGAGCAGGGCATTACAATAATCTAACCTACAGGAGATAAAAGCATGCATCAGCACCTCCGTGCTGGCCTGAGAGAGAAACGGGCGGACTCTGGCTATATTCTTAAGGTGGTAGAAACCTGCCTTTGTTATGTTTTTAATATGTGGAATAAAACAGAGCTCAGAGTCAAAAATCACACCCAGATTTTTTACAGATTGTGTTGGTTTAAAATCCTGTAGTTTTGGTAAAAGTTTCTCTCTCTGGCCTTCAGGACCAATGACTAAAACCTCTGTTTTGTCCTGGTTGAGCTGCAGGAAATTCGCTGCCATCCATGACTTTATATCTAAAATGCAGTTAAAAAGGGCATCAACTGGCTCTGTGTCATCAGGAGACACGGCAATGTACAGTTGCGTATCATCAGCATAACTATGAAAGCTGATGCTGTGCCTCCTGATGACGTCCCTCAGAGGAAGCATGTAGAGATTAAAAAGAGTTGGACCTAAAATTGACCCCTGGGGGACCCCACACTTTATCTCATGGGTTCCTGAGTGAGGAACATGTATCCATACTTACAAAGAAGTGTCGATCAGTAAGGTAAGAGACGAACCAGTTAAAAACAGTACCAGAGAGGCCGACCAGGTGCCTCAGTCTATTTAATAAAATGTGATGGTCTACTGTATCGAAGGCAGCGGTTAGATCCAGTAGTACCAAGACTGTGAGTTTATGGTTATCTAAATTGCACCTGATGTCGTTTAAAATCTTTAAAAGGGCTGTCTCGGTACTGTGGTTCATCCTAAAACCAGACTGATACTTCTCTAAAGTGTTATTTGTATTTAAAAAATCATTTATTTGGTTAAAAACCAGTTTTTCTAAAATTTTGCTTAAAAATGGTAAGTTGGATACAGGTCGATAATTATTAAAAATGTTGGGGTCTAAATTGCTCTTCTTCAGAAGGGGCTTCACCACCGCTGTTTTCAAGGAGGCCGGGAAGACACCTGTCTGAAGAGAGCAATTCACCATGTACAGTAGCTGTTCCTCAAAGAATCCATAAAATGTTTTAAAAAACGGTGTGGGAATTGGATCTAAAAGGCAGGTTGTGGGCTTTACTTGGGAGAAAACTTGACCAAGTGTCCTCGCATCAACCAGGGCAAAACTCTCCAATGTTTCCTCAGGTAAAAGCAATGATCCAGGTGTGTCGACAGTTAAAATCTGTTGCGATAAAAGACTGGATCTGATGTCATTGATTTTACTTCTGAAGTGGTCTGCAAAGTCCACACAAAGGGCATTGGTTGTTGTCTTAGGTCATCTGTTAAAATTACTGTTTGTTAAAATATCAATTGTGGAGAAAAGGAATTTGGGATTGTTTTTATTGTTGTATTGTTATTTTTTTGAAGTGGGAAATTCTTGCCTGTTTGACTGCGTTATTGTAGGTTTTGAGATGTTGACGTAATATTTTGTAGTGAACTGTTAGGTTTGATTTTCTCCATCTTCTCTCAGCACTCCTGCAGTATCTTTTCAGTTGTTTGATTTCCTGATTTCTCCATGGGGGTGTAAGTTTTGTTCTAATTGTTTTGATTAAAAGTGGAGCCACTGAGTCCAGCGTTGACTTGAGTTTGTTGTTAAAACTGTCCACAATAAAATCACAGGGTGCTGGTAAAATCTCTGCAGGAGTGCTCTGTAAAATCTGGATAAAATTTGCAGCCACTTCAGAAGTTAGGTAGCGTTTCCTCACTGTTCTCACCGGGGCCTCCTGTTGGTTAAAACTGGTGATGTTAAAAAACACACAAAAGTGGTCGGAGACTGCCAGATCCACAACAGAGGACACACCCATGGACAGGCCATAGGTTATGACCAGGTCCAGGGTGTGTCCTCTGCTGTGGGTCGGCTGCGTGATATGTTGTTTAAAATCCAAACAGTTTAAGAGGTTTAAACATTCTCTGGATACTGGGTCTGAGGTGTTGTCAATGTGTAGGTTAAAATCACCAGTTATTAAAATCCTGTTGTAGGTGGAGTGAATGATTGATAATAATTCAGAGAAATCACTGATAAAAGAAGTGGAGTACTGGGGTGGTCTGTAAACCGTTATGCAAAGGATAGGAGGGCTGCTAAAAACAAAGGCATGATGCTCAAATGACGTGTAACTGCTAAAACAAACTTCATTTGAGGACACTGTGGTTTTTATTACTGATGCAGTTCCGCCTCCTCTTTTATCTCCCCTAATAGAATATAAAAAGTTAAAATTTGGTGGGGAAGCCTCGGTGAGAACAGGTGCGTTGGTGCCAAGCCATGTCTCTGTAAGGAGAATACTGTCTAGGTTATTGTCTAAAATTAAATCATTTATGATATAAGATTTGTTTAAAAGGGAGTGCATGTTCAGCACTGCCATTTTAATGTTTGTGCTGAACGTGCGCTCTTCATGACTTTTCAAATGGATGTTAAAAACATGGTTAGGTCTAAAAACATTCCTGGGTTTCAACTTTCTAAGTGTAATGATGGTTTTTATGGTGTGAATGTCCTGTGTTTCTGGTTGCAGAGAAGGTGCTACTGAGGGAGAAGTGTGTGTGGTGCAATGTGTAGTGGAGGAGGGTGGAGGTGGGTGAGCAGTAAGTCAGGAGGTGGCTGTGGTGCAGGATCGGACGGTCAGGTCAGTGTTAACTGATAAAAGCCGTGATTCCTCCTGGTTTGGGTGGAGGCCGTCCCGTTTAAAAAGGTGGGGTCTGTTTAAAAAAGCTATAAAATTGTCCATAAAAGGGATACTTTTGGCCAAGCAGTGTCCCTTCAGCCACAGGTGCAGCTGACGAAGGTGGCTGGTGGTGACGTCACCATAACGAGGTGGGGGAAGCGGGCCAGAAATAATTAGCCGCTTTCCCGTGTCCAGCAGGTGGTCCACCAGGGAGATGAAGTCCTGCTTGAGGACCTCTGACTGCTGGTTCCTGAGGTCGTTGATACCGGCCTCCAGGACCAGCGTGGAGGCCGAGTTGTGCCGTGCAGTCAGCTGGAGGGTGGAGGATGCAACCTCACTGACACGGGCACCAGGGTGGCAGAAGTTGCAGCCGTTGTGCACTTCCACGTGCCTGACCATGGAGGTCCCGATCACTAGCACAGAGGGGGTGCGCTGCTCCCGAGTGCGCATGTCTGACTGCCTGGAGGTACGACAGTGACAGGATGGAGCCCGATGTTTGTGGCGCCGGGCCATGGTTCCTCCTGACCGGGATGGAGGGGAGGGGTCAGGCTGGACGAGCAGACGCCGATTCCTGGACTGGTGAGGGCCACGGCCAGCTGGATGTAGGCCTACAGGTACCACAGACGAGCTGGATGAAGCATCCGCAAGAGGGAAGTCCTGCAGGCTTAGGATGTCATACCTGTTGTCCAGCGGTAGCTCTGGAGGCGGAGGAGGAGGAGATGGACGAGCCCCAGAGCCCCTGGCCACCACCGACCAGGGCTCCCTCGGCTTGAGTGGAGTTGAGCTCACCAGTGCTCCCGCTCCACCCTCCGTGATGAAGCGCTGCGGCTCTGCGGGGCGAAGGCAGGAGGTGGAGAATGCCGATGATTTGGGCTTGGCTCCCTGGCGGTGCCAGCGGGACTCGGCTAATGCTGGTGTCGGAGTTCTGGTGGTTATGGAGCCGGTCCAAGGCAGGGTGGTGTTGTCTGTGGCCGTCATGCTCCGGATGCCGTCAGGTGAGCAAAATGTTTCGCCTGGGTCGTGGCAACGGTGGTAAAATCCAGCAGGATCTTTTCCCTCTCCTTGAGGTTGGCCTGCAGTCCGGAGATGCTCTCCCTCAGTTTTTACAGGGTTGGGAGGCAGGACTCACACACTGCCAACATACTTGCGGCCTGTGCTGGAGATCCGTCCCCCGGGACACAATATCAACACACGGAGGTGAGTTAAAATTTTTACCCTCGGTCGTGGGGCTGAAATGTCCAAGGGGACCTTCCCCAATTTTAAGGGGGCAGTCCGCTTCAGGTGGTGAGTTGTAGGTCTCCCACAGTTAAACGATTTTTAAAAGTTGGCGCCTCGCTAATACGGTTCCGCTGGCGACTTCCGCGTTCACTTCTGCAGTAGTCTATGATCCATGACAACCACAGGCCCGATGGCTTAAAACCTTAGTCCATGTTTAAAAAGTACATACAATAAAAGCTGAGAGCAAGTGGTTCGTTAAAAAAAAGCGAGAAACTGGATTAAAAGCTGTGTTTTACCGGACCGCAGTGACGGGGAAACCAATGACGCCACGGAGCTATTGATGCTCACTGGGTTCATACCAAACATCTTGAGGCATTTGTGTTTGTTAGGCCTATAAAGATCACTTGAGTTCTCCTTTTCAGTTGTGGCTCAGGAGGTCGAGAAGTTGTCCACTAATCAGAAGATTTGTGGTTCGATCCCTGGTCCCTAAAGTCCACATGTTGACATATTCTTGGGTAAGATACTGAACCCCAAATTACGTCTGATTGTTATCACTCCTGATAAACAAGTGGCACCTTGTATGGTAGCCTTTGCCAAAATATGTATGAATGAATGCTGACTTGTGTTGTAAAGCACCAACATAAATGCAGGCCTTTAACCATTTATTCAGCATTTTACAGCAGCGTAGAAATGACAGTGTATGGTCAAAAGTCTTTTGGCCATGAGCTCTGATTCCAAATGTGGCCACTAAGCAAAAATTGTGTGGTGTTGAATTTTGACTGAAAATAAGGGGTACATTTTTTGACAATAATGTATTATTTGGGTGCTTTGGGTTTATGCGTGTCCAATAGTGAACATGTAAAAGGACAAGGCTGAGCTTAAGGAAACATCATAGCCCTGGTTGAGGAAGACAAGGCTTTATTCATTCATGAGACAGAAGGAAGTAATGTCATGTGCACATTGCAAAGTATTTTAAGCCATTTGAAACAACCAATGCTGATATTTATAATACAGAGAAGCCTCTATTTCAATCTCCTAGTGATTCCAATATAGAGGCTTGTGTGCTCACTAGATCATTGTTTCCCATCTGGCAAAGAAGGCAGAGACAGAGAGAAAAGCAGCAGCCTTGTGATTAGCTTAAACCTTGAAGGACATGCACAGAATCAACCCCACCTAAATCACACTGCTGGTGAGAAATATCATTTCCTGCTTCACAAAGTTTCTGTGAGATGTGTGTGCAATAATAAAACATTTGTGTGTGTGTGTGTGTGTGTTTGTGTGTAGTCAGCCACCAATGATTGCTGCAGGGAGAAGAAACACTGAGACATTAAGAAAAAGAACATATTCACCCACCGCTTTCTTTCCTCTTTCAAGCGAAAGATGAACAGGAGATATTAAAGTCAAAACAGATTATTTTAGTCCATTTGGCCAGTTGGTTCCAGGAAAAGTAACATCTAAGTTATGTCCACTGTCTTTTTTTATGAATGATAATATTGGAAAGAATGAAAGGAATGATCAGTGCTCAGCTGTCTCCTATTAGCTAAATAAAACTCTTTACAATAAACCAGATAAACATGTTTGGAATTGTTTTCATTTTTGTTAGGTTTACTAGTAAATAGAAGTAAAATTGAAAATCAAGACAGGATGTCTTAACTTTTCAGAAGGCTATGTAAATGTAAACAAATGATTTTAATTGGTAAGATCAAATTTAATGATGGTAGTGATGTGTAGTAGATGGCTATGTTATGAAGAGTTCTGAAAAACAGTGAGATGCTATGGGCATTGCTTCTCTAAGGGCGTTGATTAATTTTATTCAACATCACCTTTGAATTCACAAAATATATGTATTATGCTTTCTTAAACTAGGAAGTCGCCTTGAGATTAAAATCTCTTTTGCAGGTGAAACCTTGCCAAGACAAGGTCATATAGCAGCATAAAAACAAATGGGACAAAAACATCAAATCACAACGGTGACATACATACAATACATAATAGAGTGCATTAAAAGGCAGCACTATTTAATCTAGAATATGTTTGTTAATTGAAGCAGCTGCAGCTAGCTGTGACTACTTCCTTTATTCTAAGTTTAAAATCCTTATAGAGATAAGGGTTTCGAGTTTGAGCTTGTCCTGCAAATCATTCCAGGACCAGGGACTGCAGTAGAACAGACTTGTTTTGCCAGCCTCTGTGATATTAAAAGGCACTCAAACTGAAGCCATTTGTCTGACCTGAGATGATGACTGCTTTGCAAAGATAAAAACTTCTGGCTTAGGTAAGTTAATGTACCAGTGTTGTAACCTTCATATGGTTACAACACCATCCTACCATGCTAAATTAGTTACAATGATGGGTCCTGATGCTACATTGTATCACTCAGGGCTGAGTGATACATGGGGTAAAGCTTGGACAAGGTGGACAGTGAGGCAAACCTGTAAATCCTATTGCCAAAATCAATCTGAGACAGAAATTGGGCTAGCAACTAAGCTTTTCCTTGATGCCATGGAAAAACAAGACTTAAACCTATGCAGAAAGTCCAGTGTCAATTTCAGTTTCTTTGCAAGATAGTCAATATGGTATTTATGATTTAGGGCTTTGGTTCAACTAATTTTCCTAATATTTAGAATTATCAACAGATTGAATGGAGACACCATCTAGAGAGGGTTGGAACCTTTGTTTGCCCAGGAGAGAAAGTCATATTGTGCGGTGTTGTCTGCTAGCGTGACTGCTGTTAAGTTGCTGAATGGGTATGCATAAGGGCTATGCAATGAAGAAGCCCCAGCTGCTGGTGATGCTCCCATCAAAGCAGATGAGGGCCTGAAGGCGGGCCAGCCCAGAGGTTTCACTTAAGATTCAGGGGCAGCAGCTTTGGCAGGGATAGTCACTTGAATTTGAAGGTGCAGATCTTTCCAGTCAGCTCTCAGTAGTGCTAAATTTGTTCATAATTCATGCAATTTTTGCTCTTATATTTATTCTACAGGTATTGATGGTGATTTTTGTGATTACAGTTGGAAGGTGATGCCATAAGGCACTCACTCATCAGGGTGAGGAAATTAACTCATCACTCTCCTCCTGCCAACTCTGCTACTTGGCCGGTTGAGGTTTTCAAATATAAACATCAGTAAACACTGAGGAAAAAGTGGAGAAGATGGGTATCAACTAGCTACAATCCTGACCACATGAACAAGCAAAATCATCTCTGCATCCTATCCTGCTACCCATTGAACAAGTGTTGGATACTAAAGTTGACAACCTCCATGCCTGCTTCAGTTACCAATGGACTATTAAAAACTGTAATATCCTTTGTTTAAACCTGGCTAAATCCTGCAATACTGGACAGCACCATTTAACCAGGTGACTGTTTTTCTATTATGCTGCTCTGACAGAACAGAGGATGCTGGCAAAAGAAAAGTAGGAGGGTTTGTGCTTTTATAAGGGCTGGTGTGACAGAAGGAATATTGAACTGCTGACCTGTCCCTGTTTGCCCTGTCCCACAAAGAGGAATTAATAATCTGGATCACTGCAGTTCAGAGGTGGGACATGCAGTTCAGAGGTGGCTGCAGACATAGACGTCGGAACCAGGGTTGCGGGGGGTGCAGCCGCCCTACCCACTGCATTACGCTTTAAAAAAAATAAAGAATCTGAATTTAAACTCAATTTGTCTGACTTACATTTATCTCATTCATATCATTAATGCATAGATCTATGCTTCTGATGTGATATGCAACCTGCCTGACTACATACAGTAGCCTTGGCATCCAGGCTGTTGTGTCCATCATGCAAACCTTGCAGCCCCAAACCCAAACCCGCTCCATGCTGTCGGAGGTGGAGAAGCTCATTAAGCGCTGTCTGGCCCTGTCCATATCTGTCGCGGCATCCGAGCGCTCTTTCTCAGCCTTGCCCAGGCTGAAAACCTGGCTGCGCAACACCATGACGCAGGAGAGACTAACACATTTGGCCATTATGAACGCTCACAGTGACCTTATGAATGAAAGCAATGTCTCGACCCTGCTTAAAATCTTCATCAGTAGGTCAACTGAGAGAAGGTCCACTTTTGGAAATGCATGAAAACTCTGAGGGCCGAATTCACAAAGAATGAACTGCGGCCGCTGATAGCACCTTGAATTGCACTTCACTTGCACCCGCAGTTTGCTCCGTCTTAACGTCCTATTCACAAAGGATATTGCGCTAATGATATACCAGCGCAAACATGCCCACAAAGTTTGGCAGCTGAGTGCAGTTTGCCCCTGATTTTTCACTTTACTGCGTGTGGCTATTAGCGCTGGTATTAATTAGACTTTGTTTGGCAAAGTACTGAATACTGTATACCCTCATATAGTGATGTCTGCTGGTGAGTCAGTCTAACAGTGTTGGATGGGTTGAGGCTGTGGATTTGACTAAGTTTGACCACTTTATCACTATTCCCTCTCACTTGTAGCTGTTTTTTCGTTATCTTTTGAATTTACTATGAATTATGGAACCGTTTTTGTTCACGTTTGTTTCCCCCGTTTCGTAAATTAAATTACTGAAAGTTGCTTTTGAAGTGCGTGACAGAAGTGCGTTTTGAGAACGACCGCAGATCTTCTTCGGATGCCATTAAAGTAATAATGATTATAATAATAATGTCAAAATATTATTTACAGACTGATTTAACAGACGATCACTGCTGCCACGATCACTGGAAAGTCTGGGCGAGAGGCTTCCACAGAGGAGCGCCCAGTTTGCACCAGCTTTCTAAAGACGTTATTTACTTCACTCAAACTGCGTGTTGCTATTAGCGCTGGTGTTAGTGAATTGGACGTTGTTTATCAATGAGGCTCATTTGCATAAATATATATTATATTTTTGCGCAAAATATATGCATATTATCTCATTTAATACGTGCAAATAACACCGGAGCACTGAGATGCAATCTGCTTGGCAGCGCAGTTAGTGGAGCATTTCACCCTCTGCGCGTGCTTTGTGAATTAGACCGTATCTGTTTGCTCCATTTTTACCGGTTTAGCGGCCGCAAAAGCCACGCAATCCTTTTGTGAATTCGGCCCTGCGTCTGGAGCGCAGACTTTTCTTTTTTGCATTCAAGGTTACAAATAATGTTATGTTCCTTAAATGGCTTGATTTAGTTATCAAAGTTTCATTTTCTTAACAATAAAGATGCCGTGTTCATCCATTCTAGTTCTCTTATAACTGCATGTTATTATAAAATAACTTCAAATCAAATCCTTAATCATTGATAAGTGTGCGTGCTTCCCCCGCCCCTCTCAACAAAAATCCCGCCCCCCCCTCTCAGAAAATAGTTCCGACTTCCATGGCTGCAGAGCAGTTTGCTACCCTCATTCGAGGAAAGCAACCATATGGCTATCTTGCTGAGGTCAAAATATGTAAACAAACTATAAAACATGCCACTAGTGACGCAAGAGGTCAGGAAATGGTCAAGCTGATCAGAGGCTGCCCTGCAGTTTGCACTACACAATGCAGTCTGAAGCATGTTCCAAGACACCACCATCAACGTCACTGATGACATCAATGAAGTCTGTGGTGGATTTGTAAAAGCTGAAGGAGCCAATGGTATCACATTTAAGTGAAGTTGTACCTTTTATGATTTCATTTGACAAATAAATTTATTGATTGGTTTGTGGTTCACCCTGAGGCTCCCAGGAGCAGGTTGGCGACAGGCTTCCTGATTCCCTGTGCTTGCTATGTGAACATAAGAATCCCAGTCTCTGATGTCAAAATGAAAATGTGGTCCATGTGCCCACCATCTACCAGACATACGCTGTAAGACTTTTGTGCAGTATAACACTATATGTGGTCGGTGCTGCTCTGGCTGCACTACAGTTCTGTGAAGTACCTTCTGCAGAAAAATTGTCCACTATAAGTGTTCTAGAAAGTGAGCATGTTTAAGCACTTTGTTTATTTTCCATAGCCTGCAGAGGAAACCTATTTTGACTCCTTGTATTTACAATCTCACTCTTGCAGTAGCTTCCCAAAGCTCATGACGATCATTAAGCTGCAATTACAGTATGTTTCCTTAAAAATTGATTTGTCAATGCAAATTACTCTTAAACTCATGTGTTTTGTATGGATGTCTCATGACAGAATTACTGGTGCAAATGCAGCTATCTCTCTCCTCAAACTAGTGTACAATAGTCTACTTCAAAATATTTTGGTGATTAAAACTTGTTTTTTGTTCACTGTAAAGCACAATTGTCCCCATGAAGGAAGTAAAGATAACAACACTGGGAGAGTTTGAAACACATCTTACTCCATTTCTAAGCTCACTTGCTGTTTTCAGGGGGTAGTCAAGCAGTGTTTTGTGGTGCATCAACCACCTGCTGACTGAAAATGTCCCCGACGGTGTCAAGAAGCAGCCAGCTGACCAGTTGTTCATCCAAACTAAACAGAGGTTATCTAGAAAAAGCACACTATAGAGAGATGTATAGATCTGTGGCAGCTTTGCAGTAGTATCCTTCAGAGCTGAAAATGTGGACAATTGAAGAAATGTTAGCATCATCACACTTCACAAAATGGGACATTCGTAAGAGAACACTGGCATATACATTGTTCATAATCACCATAATGACATGTGTAGTTTACAGGCTGAAGGCTGATGGTGGCTAATAGGTACTGTAAAAAACAAACTGTTCTCATTCTGAACCTTTGTCAGTGATGTCAGTATCAGACACTGACGCAAAAAGGCACCTTTTGCAGCGATCACATACGCCACTATGTGGTGTAAGTTTGTAACGGCAGCAATGTAATATAAAGACCTGGAATGTTCCTATTGGGCAGGTGGATTGGTCAAACAAACTTCAGACTTCCATCCTGGAACTTGCTATTTGCAGATCTATATTGAAAAGACACAATGCATGTAACAAGTGAAAACTGACATGCCACTCTGGAACGTCAACAACAGATGCAGGAGGTCACCTAGCATGTCACATATGGAAGTGAAAGTCCACAGACAAAGCGGTAATATTTGAGTTGGGATGAGAAAGTGTTGAAAAAAACTGGAACTGGTAAAGGTATTTAGACAATGTTTTCTTTACTTGGATGGGAACAGAGACTGTTGCAGGAATATAACTTCATTATCCTCATTCAATGGTCTGCATGATATCCTGCCAAAAATGCAGAAACAACAGTTTGTATTATAAAGTTATTGTGGTTAGGTTTAGGAAAAGAAACATGGATAGGCTTCTTTAGGTTTATGCAATTCAAGTTACTGTGGGTAGGTTTAAGAAAAACAAACAAAAAAAAAAAACATGTTGATGACATACCTTAAAATGACTCAAAGTTCACACGGTTTCCAACACCGGTCTCCTGGAGAAAGCCCCTGGGAAATGTCCTGAGTTTTGTGACCCATCCACCACCACAGCTTCGACCTCATGGGGTCACTTCCTTCTTTAGCTCCGTCAGCACATTGGTTCAAAATATGTGGGTTATACACACATTTCTGGCTCATAATTATGTAGGATATGTACAAATTTTGGTGTGTTACTTTTCATAGAAAAATGTACAAACAATGCATGAGAGCAGCCAGCCTAAAAAACAAACACCTGCAGTTCACTATGTCATCTGTCTGTCATCAAACAGAATGAACGTTAGCCAGACATACTTGAAATTAAAGAAAAGAACAGCCTACAAACTGACGAGAAATTCTCACCTCCATGGTGGATGATATCATCCAATATCTCTCAATAAAAAACCATCCTGTCTCCCTGTTCAACCAAATCAGACAGATCTGCAGCTTTAATGAGGACCACTACACCCAAACAAAAGAGTCTGCAAATCACTTCAGACAAAGAGGATATAAAGAGACTTGAATTAAAAGTATCTTGTCACATTTCTCCAACCCTTCACAAACTGAATACCATGCCACTACTACTAAACCTCAAGAAACAGAGTGGTTTGTGGGATTCAGTACTCACTTCAAAGAATATGTTGTGTACAAAAGACCTCCTAACCTAGGTAAAAGGGTGAGAGCTAGGTGAGAGCATACCTACTCTCTCCATCACACTCACATTTCCTGAGCTCTGTGCCCTCTGGAAATGACCACTCTGGTCAATGCCAACAATGCCATTTCACACATAAAACTGTCTCATTCAGCAACTCTCAGGATACAAGATACAACACAAAGGGTGTAATTTTATGTTTTGATGCTAGAGATCCATCAGTGAAGGATATGAAAAGATTTGTGCCAGCTGCTTGTGATATACCTACAGTGTCCACAGCAATCAGCTATTATTAACACTTCTGACAACAAGGGCTTTTCATCTTAAAACATCCCAATTTATGTATAGAGGAAGTTTTCAGTTAGCAAAGGGTGGTTTGCTCCTATCTTACACCTTCAGTTGTGCACCCACAATCTGCAGTTTGTAAGAAAAATTTGAAATTTATTTGAACAGTTGGAATACAAAGTAAATCTAGGAGGTACAAAGGGGGTCATCCCTATGTTTCCCGGGTTCTAGGTTCCCCACTTAACCCTGCAAAAAAGCTTCCATGTTCCCCGCTTACACAAAAAGGGTTCTATGTTTCCCGCTTGGTTGAACGGGCAACACAGAACCCAGGAAACATAGAACCTTTTTGGTGTAAGCGGGAAAATAAATGTCATTAATATTCCAGTTTACATGCAGCCATGGATACTCTGATTAATGTGCCCTAACATGTATTTTATTATGTCAAAACATAGAAAAGTAGAACAACTGAATTTGCATGTCATTTTGCTTCATTGCATCAGAATAGTAGTTTTTCCTACTGGTGGTGGACTTGTTGGACCCTGTGAACCCAGCTTCCCTCTTTCGTTTCAGCGTTGCAAACTGTTGGTGAGTTGGTTTGAGTACAACACCTCCATGACAACGCGTGGAGCCAACTGACACAGACAAGAGGCTGTGTGTCACAAATTGCGGTTAAAAACCTCAATTGACCTATGGCTAAGTCCCGCCCTCAATCGTGATGAGCCAATCACAGTGCGTATAGCCATTCCCATACCCACTGTGATTGGCTCATCACAGTGCGTATGGGAATGGCTATACGCACTGTGATTGGCTCATTACAGTGCGTATAGCCCTTCCCATACACTCAGACATTCTCTGCCTGGACGATTTGAAGTTTAAAAGTGGTCAAACGGTGTGCATGGGGTATATGCAACTCCGACACAAGGTATCCTGAACGGCTGGGTGACAGGGTGTATTTTACCCTTTCCTAAACCACATCTCAACCGAGAAAAGTGTCTCCTTTGGATAAAGTTGTGTGGTAACGTTAGACCACAACATCAACTCAACGTGAATAAGATTAACAAGGATGTCTACATCTGTTCTAAGATAAGACAACATTGTGTTTAAGGCAACATATTGTCACTGTGCTGGAAAGAAATATAAAGTTATCTTTAACTCCTCTAGCTAACGTTAGCTAAAGTTAGCCTAACGTTAGCTCCTAGCTGCGTTGTTCATCATGTCACCCTGTTTGCTGGGAGTTCATTAGCCTATTTTGTTCTAGTTTTGTACTTTGGTGATCGTACATCATTGTTAGCTGTCCATAGGGCTCTAGTTAAGCTAACGTTAACTTCTGGAGCTTAGCTTCATTAACTTATCTGTAATTGCAGAAGTAACAAAGGTTGGCAAATGTTATGCTGAATGATTCAGTGTAAATACTGTAGCACCAAACTAACGGAGAGACAGTCTTGGTAAAGATGGTAAAAAGGCCGTTATCCTTTTCTCATATTCTGAGCCAAAAACCTTAACTTCAGTGGCACTTTAACTTGTTGTCTTTGAGGGCGACGGCAACGAGATGAGGTTCACAAGCGTACACTGTGACCTGTAAATATTGGCTTGTAATTTAAGCTTTTCATCGACCTTCACAACAATAAAATGATGAATATATCCCTCCAATGCGTAGTTTAGGCCCTTTTGGTTATTTCTTAATGACATCTGATTGCTATGTCCTCAAAAAACATCCCTCCTGCGAAATGCCGTGTACTGTGACACCTGCCATAGCGCTCGGTCACTGAATGTTGATAGTTTGTCCAAGTGAGTGTAGGGGGGCGTGGCTTAGCCATAGGTCAATTGAGATGCAAATTCCAAATTTACCTTATACATGCCTAAACAGCACTCCGAAAACCTGAATAATACCGGCATATCCCAGAAGTCCAGGCTAAAGGGAGCTCTGTCTCCTCAGACACACAGCTCCTGAGCTGCCTCGAACAGTTAATTTGAATTTCCCGCCTTTACTTCCGGGAACATTATTTCATAACAATGTGCAATTAGCATGGCACACAGTGCCCGCCTGCCGGCTACTGAGCTGTAGGAGCTAATGTTAGGCTGTACACCCAGTGCTTAGCTGTAGGCCTCGGCTAACTGGCTAACCAAAGCTATAGTTTTAAAATGCTTTTGCTACTCAGCGTACAGTAAGTTAAACTGCTAGCTGAGTGGTCTCAGCTATACTCGCAGTTTGATTGTGAATTGGCTTTTATCATACATTGTATGTAAAATGTAAAATGTGTTTTTTTTACTTGGAGCTCTGTTACATGGAGGCCGTTCACTATATCGTCACTAAACAGGAGGTATTTGTGTGATGAAAGGACATTGGGGCTAAGAGCGTAGTATCTGACACTATTGGTTCTTTTGTTGGTACTTTTACACATTTTGGTTGAATTCATTACCATCCTGCAGCCTCTCATCTGCACTGTCCTGTGCCAGGGCTGAACTGTTCCACTCACACACATCCACACAAACACCTACACGACACTGTAATCTGTAAACAGCCGAGCGGCTGCAGTGGAAACAAATGGAGTTAATTGTTTAACTTAGGTTCAGGAGCAGGACCAACCACTCCCCTAATCACCTGACTAACGTGTATATATACCAGCACAGCGCTACCACAGGCCTGTCAGATCTCTCGAACATTGGCGACCCTACGTATCTTAAGCCAGTGTGTTTTGTTTTTTTCGTGTACTCACCAAGATGGATCACGTGCTGCAAGTCAACCCGTCCGGTTCCGACTCCGACGACTTGTACGACTCCCTGTTTGAGCCAGGTGATCCTCTGACTCAGTTCCAGCAGTCTGCCGGTAACCGACACTCCCAGGAGAGCCAGCTGTGCTCTGTGGTCCACATCCCTCGGTCTCTCTGTCGTTCTCCGCCGGGCTCCATCAATGAGATCGGCCCGACTCCTAGCGGGTCCCAAGCCTCCTCTCCTCCGTCCTCGCGGGTGGGAAATTGACGTCACTTCCACAACCGTGGGAGCCAGCGGCGGTCTTCTCCTCCTCCTTCCCGCAGCGGTGCAGCGACCAGTTGACCTCGCTGCTCCTGTGGCGCTCCACTGTGCTCCACTCGGCCATCTCCATGTCCACAACAAGAGCCCAACATCAGGGATTGGACCATTGCCCGGCTCCAGCGGTTCCTGAGAGCAAAAACATCCCCTTCCACCGCAGCAACAAGTCCAGGCTGTTCCAGCTCTATTCAGCCGCTGTCCGGGCTCCCGAAGTCACAGCTCACTCTCCCAAGCCGGCCGCACTTCTGGGTTCCCTTCTGGGTCCTACTCCCGCCAGCGTCACCATCAGTGACGTCACGGCGCCTCCGCCACTCCAGCCGGAGCAGCCTCTCTCATTCATTCCCCCAGCCGGGGGTCAGGTCGTATCACCCCCTGTGCCTGCTCCCTCTGATGCAGATATGTCACGTGCAATATCTGCCTTCTTCTCCTCCCTGTCTCGCAGGCCTCCACTCTCACCCCGTGCACACACATCCTCCATCCCCACATCCCTTTCCTCTACCCTACCTCCCAACTATCCTATTCCGGCTGGCATCGCAGCCCAGGAGCTCTGTCCTGCAGCACAACAGGCTCCTCTGGCGGGTGTTTCACTGCCTTCCACTCTCTTTCCAACGTGTCTCTCCTTACCACTTCCCTAAACCCCCACCCCCACCCCCTCCCTTCCCCAACACCCTAATGTTTTTTTTCCTCTGCTGCCATCTACACTCTGGCCACAGCCACACCACCGGCTCCGCCGGCCTCTGCCATCCACCGCCCCTCACCTGTCTCGCACTCACTGCGCCAGCAAATATTGTCCGGTAATTATGTAGACCTAGCCCAGCTCATTCAGCCATCCTTTTTCGACAGTAGTCAACCCAGGGAACTGCAGACTGTCCTCGATCCAGTTCTGCTAAAGCAGTCATTGCCAGCCAGGTCTAAAGACTTAACACCGTTGAGTTTGCTCTAGCTTTCTCCCTCTTTCGTTAGGTCATCTGCTCTGCTCATCCTTACCGTCGATCAGAGCTGGACGACTATCTGTCCATCGTGTTGGACATGGCTTTGTGTTTTGGGGGGGGGGGGGGGGATTTTATAGTTACCACGTCCACTTGGCTGCACAAGCAGCTGGCCAGTTGCAGCAGCTAAATCAGGGGACGTACTGGGGGGGGCCCTCAATTCAGAAATATACTGCCGAATTTTCGCAGCTCGTTCCTCCCTCTCCTGCAACTTATGCGGCGCCCCTTCTCACCCGGCCTCTGCATGCACCATCATGGCTCCTCCACCGCACTCCCGCCTCACCACTCCACGGACGCGGCTCCCTCTGTAGGTTTCGGCGGGTATTATGGAGGGAGTTTGCGGCTGCTCGGCCCTCCGAGCTCGAGTAGGGCTGTCACGATACAAATTTCAAACTCATTACGGGTACCCAGGAAAATATTCAATACTCGATACTATTTTTGATACAGAAGCAAAAATTAAGAGGCATGTCATTTTCTAAATAAAGATCAGATCAGTAACATCAATAATAACAACAAAATAAATATCAACCAGAAACAAGATCTGTCCATACAAATGTATTTATCTACAGCCCTGCTTATGCTTCTGGTGAATTGGCACCATATTTTCGTTGCTGATCAAATAGAGTTGGTAGTTTAGGCTCAGGATGCTCCTGTTTCTACCTCACTATGTGATCAGAGAACCAGGGGTTACGGGTAAACCATACGCTTTTTCAGCTTCAATCTGTGACCTTACAGTTAACATAACTTTTCAGACACACATAGCCTAATTGTGTTAAACTAACATTATTTATTAATGTTACAGACGGGCATGACTGATAAAGTTTTCTGCTTAGCTCCCACATTAACGTTAGAAGTTATATTTTAGTTGATGCTGGCGACACCAGCTGCTCAGCTGCTAGTGAGGGGAGGCGCTGTAGCCTACTTTTCGTTTGCAGCGTGCTGCTTTCACTTCACTAAATATTTCCAAAGAGCACTATTTTCCTTTATCATTTTTGACCAAAACTGGCTGCTCTGATCCTCCCGCAGCCGCGCTGGCCATATTACAGCAACAGAATTGTGTGCATGCATGCACAGCAACGACAACAAGCTGGGTTGCAGCGAAAGCTCTGTGCCTGCCAGACGCTGCCCGCTGGACCCGTTGTGCGCACCCGACAGGCGCTGAGGTGGCGTGCACTGTTAGTATCGATACTTTTGTAAATTAGTATTGTATCCGGATACAGCATTTGAGTATCGATACTTATCAGAGCATCGATACTTTTGACAACCCTACCCTCGATGCAGAGTCACGCTCTCCCTTGTCTGCTCCGTACGAGCCGTAGGCTATTCTGTGATCATCGCCACTCTAATTTGGGGGCACGAATGGTCTAAAAAAGGCATCATCATTCACTCTGACAACACAGCAGTAGTAGATATCATCAATCAAGGCCGTTCCCGTTCCCCAGCCATCATGCCATCCACCCGCAGACTCACTCTCATCTCCGCTCAGCATCAATTCATCCTCCGTGCGTCTCACATTCCCGGTCACCGCAATGTCATCGCCGACCCGCTTTCCTGCTTCTCTTTCCAGAAATTCAGACGCTCGGCTCCAGACTCGGATGTCCATCCCACACCGATCCCGCAGTTTTCAGCGACCATATTCAATTAAATCCTCATCTGGCAAATCTCACTCGCACCTCCCAAGAAGCCATCCTTAACAGTTTAGCACCAAGCACGCTATCTTCTTACCTCACCGGCTGGAACTCTTTCAAGAATTACCACGCCACTTATCGTCTACCATTTCCCTCTCTGGACGCCATGTCCATGTGCAACTTGATCACACACTGTAACACTGTAACTGTAAGATCCGGGCCTCCAGCATACAAACATATCTGGCTGGTATCAATTTATTCCATAAATTATCCACCGGCCTCCCTTGTCAGTCAATCTCGCACTCTCACATCACCATATCAAAGGCTTACGAAAGCACAAACCAGCGCTGACAGCCAGATGCCTTTCTCTCACCTCCGATCTGCTCTACCGCTGCATACGCACTCCGCGCTCCAGTTACATTTCTTCCACAGTCGACTTAACACTGGAATCAATGTTTCTACTCGCTTTCTTCGGATTTCTGAGGTGCTCTGAATTTGCTCCAACCTCATCTGTCTACGATCCTTCCGTCATCCCAGTCCATCCGACATCACCACTCACACTTCCGACTCGCTCATATTCACACACTGTAGGAGTAAAACCGATCAGTTAGGAGTATCCTTTCCCATCTACATCTTTCGCCTCCACTCCTTCTCAGCCCGCACGAGCCACTGACCAGTGCCATTCATTCCGCATCGGCGCTGCCTCCTCAGCTGCCAGATTGGGAATTTCAGACCAAGTCATCCAGGTCCTCGGCCACTGGTCTTCACAAGTCTATCAAACCTACATCCACAATAACCTCAATGATCTCCGTCTAGCACACGACAGACTAAGTCTCACTTAACCAGACTCTTTTGGGGGCTTCCTAATAGCACGGGCTCATCAGGACATGAGACGGAACCCCCACACTGAGTCTCTCCGCCCACATCTACACCTCACCCAATCCGACCCTCTGATGACGTGATCTCCATCCATCTGCAAATCTGCACTCCCCCTCCGATGACATCATCTCCATCCTGTTCATTCATCTGCAAACCTGCACTCCCCCTCCGATGACGTCATCTCCATCCCGTTCATTCATCTGCAAATCTGCACTCCCCCTCCGATGACGTCATCTCCATCCCGTTCATTCATCTGCAAATCTGCACTCACCTATTCATCACCACCTCATTCATAACCATTTCTCTGACAATTACATCTTCATTAAATCTTTAAACTGCATATCATTTGTGGCGTGGTCCTTGCTAGTGAAAGTGAAGATAACTCAAAAATGACTCGTTACTGTAAGTGCAATTAAACCTTAGCGAGTAAGAAGCCAATAATCTATCAATACATGTGTTCAGCAAGCATGTACATGTAAACGTGTACTCAGTATGCTCCGTCCACAATCTCTCATCCACTGTCACTAACATTATGTCTTACATGCTGAATTAGACAGCACGCTAGTTCAGATGATAGCGAATTGTTACTAATAAGCTAAAATGACAGTTGAGGCGGCATTCCGCAGGCGGCATTCCGCAATAGGAGGGGCTGTTGATGACTTGTGGGAGGAGTTTTTGATGACGCCACACGTGCAACCCACTGACGGTGGATAAACAGGAAACAGCTGATAGCAGGAATTAGCGAGCAGCTAGTAGCAAGAGGGAAACACAAACCTGACAGACACTACAGTAAAGATGAGCAACTGGGGAGACAACGAATTGCATGCCCTCCTTGCCCTCGCAAACGAAGAGGCCATTAACTGTCAGATGACAGGAACGGTGAAGAACGGGCCAACTTACGAGAGAATCGCCGATGGACTGACTAGTCGCGGCTTCCCTCCCACATCACTGTTTACATCACACGCTGAGCTACATGTTTTGTTACTTGCTCATTGCCCCGAAAAAGGCGCATTCTGTAAACAAACATAGGTATTTTGCCGCACTCCCCGATTTTGTTTTTATACTGCCAATGCTGAAAGAAGACTGATTGGACTTTCCTGCAAATTTGCACAATTCCTGTTTAAAAAGGGCTAGTGACTGATAAAAACTAAACTTCACTCAGTATTGTGATGTCAGGAATATTATTTAGCCTATATAGTGACTTTGCTGTTGTAAAAATTACTGTTGCTGCTCTGGAAACATTTAGTGATATTCAAAATATTCAGTTGTCCTGTTCTGAATTTATTATTTTTTAAATTAATATTTTTTCTAAAAAGCAATTATTTAGAAATGAACAAGAACCGATAAGAGAATTTGGTGCAATATCAGTTTAAGATTAGGGCTGTCAGTGTTAACGCGTTAATCGCGATTAGATTAATGCAATCCATAATGCGTTTATTTTTTTTAATCACATTTTAATTTCGCAAGCCTTTTTGTCCCTTCCACTCACCCATATTCGGCTCCTCTAGCTGTAGCATCATGCTTCGAAGCGGCTTCCTGCAGTAAACTTACCACGGTGATGGAAAGAAAGAGTGCTACTGGACTTTTGAACAGCATGTTTAACTTTAAAAAACTTCCAGACGGTTCAGTTGACAAGTCAAAAGTAAAATGCAACTTGTGTCAAACAGGGTTTAACTACCACCGGAGTATGTCGAGTTTGAGCTACCACCTCCACGCTAAACACCCAGGTGCAGCCGGCGCACCCCAGCCAAGCGAGCCTCAGCTCCGCCAAAGTACCATTTTGGAGTGTGGGAGTCGCCGCAGATCCGTGGATGAAAGTACCTTGAAGAAGTTAACTAAAGTGATCGCTACATGGGTGGCAACTGACTGCAGACCAGTCAACATCGTAGAAGACTCAGGTATTGTATTAAGTTGGTCTACATGGCACTTTTTTGAAAGAAAATATAAAAGGTCAAAAAGGAAATTCTTTCTTTGTGTTCATTTGATTCCCAATTAAGACACTCTGGTAACAAATGCTTTACATTATGGGCTTAAAACTGCCTTGAAATGCAAAATAACAGAATTTTAAACATGCAATTCAAAACGTGATTAATTGTGATTAACTATGGAAATTCTGCGATTAATCGCAATTAAAAAAATGAATCGTTTGACAGCCCTATTTACTTCATTTTCCTTTATACAACAGTTAGTTCCGATCGAGTAATTTGATTGGACAAGAGGCATTCCGTGAGTGCTAATAGAGAGTATAACATCACTGGGACATATAACAGTAAAATCACTCCGCTCACAGGTGTTATAAATATAAATACAACCGTTAATTAACCAACTGTCACACTCGCTACACTGACGCAAACTGACACTATAGCGTTACACCAAGAAGATGGATATTTTCCCCAAAATTACATTTGAATTAACTTATGAGTGGTCGTCAGGAGAGGACGAAGAAAAGGAAAGCCAGGACTCTTCTGGGCGGCAGTAGCTCAGTCCATAGGGACTTGAGTTGGGAACCGGAGGGTCGCCTGTTCGAGTCCCCGTCCAGACCAAAATATGGAGCGTGGACTAGTGGCTGGAGAGGTGCCAGTTCACCTCCTGGGCACTGCCAAGGTGCCCCTGAGCAAGGCACCGAACCCCCCATCCGCTCGGGGCACCTTACCAAGGGCAGCCCCCTCACTCTGACACCTCTCCACATTGTGCATGTATAGGTCCTGTTTGTGCATGTGTGTGTCTTTCGGACCTGTGTGTAATTGACAAGCAAGAGTGAAAACACTGAATTTCCCCTCAGGGGGATTAATAAAGTAAATAAACTTAAACTTAAACTTCTGTGCAGACCTCCAGGTGTGTTTGTGTAACATTGACAAACTGGAGAGGAGCAAAAATTAAGCGAACACGGTCATCTGATGAGGTACTGATGAGGATGAGGGAGAGTGGAAGCTGAATCCGGCCGTGCCAACATCCAGGTTTGCCAGTGTTTCATCAGCCGAACTGGACGAAGTTACACAGTTGCAGATCAATGTAAATACAAAGTAGGCTAGCTTGTGAGTTCCTGGCGTGTGTGCTGCGTTGCCTGGCAACAGACTGGGGGAACTGTTTTTTTTTGCGGAGCTACATAACATACTTAAATAATTTATTTCATCACCTTTTGTTAATATTTCCTTACTCAGCATTGCTGTTTAAGCTGTTGTTGACCTGTTGTATGAAAGCAATATCACACTCGAGGTCATGACGTTGTACTGTATATCGTCACGGCTGTGATTCGGTCGTAAGCACGAGGCCGCAGGCCGAGTGCCACAGACAATCACAGCCATGACGATATACAGTACAACCAGCTCACAAGCATTTATCATCATCTCTGCACTCCCCCTCAGCTCCAGAGAGCTTTACAACTTCCTTTAGTTCACTGTTTTTTACAGCCTTCTCTCTTCAACCCTGTTTCCAGCAGCAGCTGTTTTCACTCAAAGAACTTTGACAAACCAACTGTACACTACCTGCTTAGCTTCAAACAGCAGATAGACAAAGTCAGAGACCAGCTAGTGAACATTTAACCAGAGAGTCAGATAATCTTGTGAGGAGTTGGTAGAGACCAAGACACAACTAAAAGAGAGTGGTAATAGTCTTACATTTATCAGGTGGACACAAACACAACTCCAAACAAATGCAAATATTGCTCTGTTTCAGCTGGATCTATAAATACTGTAGTTGATCTGCTCACATTTGAGCCATATCAACTTGTGTTGTCAGCTTGTTGTTGACTCCCACTACCTCCAAGAGATACAACAAATTAATAAATATAAAAATCAACAAACACACCAACGCTTTAATTAACAAACCCTTATGATAGTCAATAATGACTATTTGTTAGCTTGTGGTCTTTCAGCTTGATTGAAGTAATCTTATGAGTTCAAAATTGTTTCACGATTATAAAGAAGGGTAAAGAAGAAGCAAGATGGCAGCCGAGTAGCAGATACACAGTTTGGCAGGTCCTGTGGGTTAGCCCCAAAAGTCATGTAAAGACCCCAGATTTTGCCATCAACGTGTCTGTCTATTGTCTTTGTAACTTTATATCTTCTTCTGAGTTTGACCTGTCCAAGAAAAAGGGACGATTTGACCCTGTTTCCAGCCAAATGGAGCCAACATGTTCTGTACACAAGAGTACTAGATTATGGCCATGCCAGGCCACCCCCAGATAAAGACAAACAATCAGTTACAGCTAGTCCCTTCACAGGAATTGTTCATCTCTTGATGATACTGCTTCTGGCTGGTGATGTCAAAGTAAATCCTGGGCCTCAGTTTCTTTGTTCAAATTGATTTCATTTGGATGGGCTACAACCACAGCTAATTAGGCTGCTACCACCACAGCTACCCAGGCTAAAACCGGAGCTAGCTGGGCTACTACCACAGCTAGCCCTGATATCACCATGCCAGGCTGGGCTTCAACCACCGCTAGCTGGGATCCTACCATGGCTAGCTGGGCCTCCTTCACCGCTGGCCTGGATACCACCATGCCAGGCCAGGCTTCAACCCCCGCTAGCTGGGATTCCACCACGGCTAGCTGGGCCTCCCCCACCACTAGCTGGGCTTCCACCGCATCAGGCCAGGCTCCCACCACCGCTAGCTGGGATCCCACCACACCAGGCCAGGCTCCCACCACCGCTAGCTGGGATCCAACCACACCAGGCCAGGCTCACACCACTGCTAGCTGGGATCCCACCACACCTTACCAGGCTCCCACCACTGCTAGCTGGGATCCCACCACACCAGGCCAGGCTCACACCACTGCTAGCTGGGATCCCACCACACCACACCAGGCTCCCACCACACCAGGTCAGGCTCACACCACCACTAGCTGGGCTACCACCACACCAGGCCAGGCTCCCACCACAGCTAGCTGGGCTTCCACCACTGGTAGCTGAGCTACAGCCACACCAGGCAGGACTTTCACCACATCAGGCCAGGCTCACACCACTGCTAGCTGGGATCCCACCACACCAGGCCAGGCTCACACCACCACTAGCTGGGCTACCACCACTGCTAGCTGGGCTTCCACCACTGCTAGCCGGGCTCCCACCCCTGCTAGCTGGGCTCCCACCACAGCTAACTGGGTTTCCACCACTACTAGCTGGGCTTCCACCATACCAGACCAGGCTTCCTCCACCTCTAGCTGGGCTACCACCACATCAGACTGAGCAATTACCTCAGTTAAGCTGCCAAACTGAGCAGCAACCACTGAAACATGGGCCATGTTCACAACATGTGCTACAACCTCAGGTAACTGGGACTCATCCAACAAAGAAAAAATTGAATTTTCTAAATCCGGCAATTAAGAAGCAACACAAAATGCATTTTTTTCAAACCCTTAATAATGCTAATTTGGGACTCACAATCTAAACCAAGGTGAATTTTACTGGGTCATATCAACATCTGCAGTATTGTCAACAAAACGGAGCAAATGGAACATTTATTAAGTGACTCTAATATTGATATACTTGGAATATCTGAAAGTTGGTTGACACATTCATCATCAGCAGCTTTCAGTATTCCAGGATATAATGTATTTAGAAAACATAGAGAAGCAGGGCGAGGTGGGGGAGTATTAATCTATGTCAGAGAAAAGTTTAAATGTGAGCTAATAAGGTGGCCTAAAGAAGCTAATGTTGAGTGTATTGGTCTAAATACTGTATATCACTTTGCTCTGCAATGTCTTTTACTGTGATTTGTGTGTATTGACCTCCCTCAGCAAAGGATGTATTTTATGATCAGACAATTTTAAACCATTGCAACTCTAAAAAGGAAATCATCCTACTCGGTGACTTTAATATCAACTAGGACATTAAGTCAGAAAAATTAAACAGCTGACGGATAAGTACAATTTGACACAAATTATAAAGGGACCAACAAGAATAACAAATACGTCAAATACAACAATTGATGTAATATTTAATAATAAACCTGAAAGAATCTCTAAGATTTTTAATCTACTGTATTATCTGGCCTGTCAGATCACAATTTTATCCTGTGCTCAAGGAAAATTAAGAGGAAGCACTTAATGGCATCCACCAGAGGTCCCCAATACTATCTCATACCCAAAAGCCAGCAACAGTTCCTGAATGAGGAAATCCAAAATGTAGATTGGTCTAATATTCTGGAAAATAATGACACTGAGGTTAGCTCAGATAATTTTATTTAAAAAGTCAATGACATTATAACGCATTTTACAAAAAAAGGTAAATCCAAGCAACATAGAAATAATCTGCCCTGGTTGAACAATGAAATTATAAAATTAATGAAAAATAGAGATAACGCTCTAAAGCAGTCTTTAAAAACAAGAACTACAAGTGACAGACAAATCTTTACATCACTACTAAACAAAGTCTTAAGGATGACCCTTAAAGCAAAAGCAGAGTTCTATATTGAGACCATAAAAAGGGCAAATGGTAATGGAAAGCTAATATGGAACAATCTAAATAAGTTATTGAGATGGGACAAATCTAACTATCTTAGTGATCTACAGCTCCAGGTAAATGATGAGCTAACTGACAATCTAGACATTATTGTGAATTATCTCAATAGATTTTTCATTGGCTCAGTTGAGGAACTCACAAAGCACTTTAAATGCTGCTGTATTTCTTGATTTAAAGCATGCTTTTGACACCATTAATCATGATGTGCTTATTGCTAAATTAACTCATTTCAACTTCTCAAATAGCACCCTCTGCTGGATGAAATCACACCTGTCGGACAGAAAACAGGCAGTTCAAATTGGTGATTCGCTGTCTTCATACCTCACTTGTTCTGCTGGAGTACCACAGGGCTCAATACTGGGTCCTGTTTTATTCAGCCTATATGTCAATAACTTACCAAATGTCTGTAGAAACATAAAAATGCAACTATATGTCGACGACACTGTATTATACTGTCATGCCAACTCAATCCAAGAAGCTGCTGCAATACTCTCAGGAGCCATGGTGCCAGTGTCCCATTGGCTCCAAAACTGTTGTCTACATTTGAATAAAAAAAAAAAAAACAGGCTGTATGTTTTTCTCCCGATAGCCAACAGAGGGACAGCAACCATCAGTCATGGTGGGTGGAGAGAGACTTGATGTGGTTGAACACTTTAAGTACCTCGGCGTAATCTTTGATTCTAATCTTAATTTTAAGCAACATGTTAAAAAAGTCACAAATACAATTAAATTTAACTTATCAAATTTCTATGGAGTCAGCGAAGATCTATATGCATGCAATGATATTTACTCACATTTCCTACTGTTATACAACATGATCACATACATCAGACAGTACTCTAAAACCAATCAAGTCTCTCTTCAAGAGAACACTTAAAACTCTTGACAAAAAACCTATACATTACCATTATTGTAAAATTATTAATAAGTACAAAATCTTGGACTTTGATAGCTACCAGTTGTTTTTGGATGTCTGTCTCATGTTTAAGGTTTTGAATGAACTAGCCCCTCCACTATTACAGGACTTCATAAAGAAAAAATCTTCCAGAGTAAACACCAGAGCACTGACTAGAGGAGACTGTGATGTACAACGGCGCAGGACTAAATTTGGCCAAATGGTGCTGTCCATCAGAGGAACACAGTCTTGGAACACACTGCCAGCTCATGTTAGAAACTGTGACAATTACACCACCTTTAAAAAGACCCTTAAACAGTGGTTGAAAATAAGGCAGACCTGCTCTCATGGGTAACCTCTTCGTCTTTTCTATTTTGTGTATGGGCTTTTAACCTTTATGTGAATCGGGACTTATTTTTTGTGTAAAATTTCTACATGTTTTATCCATTTGTCATGGTGTATTGTCTGTATGTTTTTTTATGATACCTGCCTTAGGACAACGGATGAAATTTAGCAACTGTGCTAACTCCGGTGTATTAATATTGATGCTTTTTGCTGATATGTTGATCAATGTGCATTGTCCTAATCAAATAAATGAATAAATAAATAAATAAAATAATATCTATATATATATATATATACATATATATATATATATATATATATATATATATATATATATATATATATATATATATATATATATATTCATAAACATTTTAGAATCAATCAATCAGTCGATCAATCAATCATTATTCAGTAAGTCAATCAATCAATTATTTAATTGTAACACGACATCATACTAGTTACAACTCCAGTGAATTACAATCCCATCAGGTCCTTCAACTTGTGCACTGTAATTTAGTCTGTTTTGCCTTTTCTTACATGGTAGACTGCGGCTTTATAATTGTCCATGGTTCTTGGAATCCATTGTTTCTGGTTATGGAATGATATTGGGTACAGTTGCCTCTGTTGTTTTCCAAAATAATTCCACTAGACTCAATGAATTCATTGATGTCATCTGTGGCGTCCATAGTGGTGTCCTGGAACATGCTCCAGACTTTGATTGGCTCCCTCTGTTGTGTCACTGGGGGCATATGTAACAATTTGTTTACATATCTTGACCTCAACAAGGCGGCCACATGGTTGCCCCTCCCAAAAGCCGGCGGCAACTCCGCTCTTCAGTTACCACTGAACTGCTTACGGTTGCAACCAAAAGTGTTTTTTAGCTTTTGGGTGCAAGCAGGAATGGGACAGCTGCTCACATTCCCACTGTCACACATAACCCTAACCCATATAAAAAAAAGTCACCTGGTTCAATGATGATGTCAGGAATTCTAGGATTTAGCAATGTTTCAGTGAATTATTATATTACAGTTCCTGATATCCCATTGAAAACTGATGCAACACAGAGGTCGTCAAGTTTATTATCTAACATCTGCACAATGGCTAGCAGGATGCTAGTTCAGCTGGTGCCCATCTTCTCCATCTTTTCCTTGATGTTTACAGATGTTTACATTTGAAAACCTCAACCTGGCCAGCTAGCAGAAGGCGTTGGGAGGAGAGTTTACCGAGTGATTAGTTGATTTCCCTAATGACCTGCACCCACATGGCACCACCATCCAATGCTGACTAGGGCTGTCAAAATTGCTCAAAAATGACGTTTGAATGTTCCTTCTAAAAATAACTCATAGGTTCAAACCATTTGAATTTTTTTATTTTCGCATTATGTCCACAAGAGGGCAAATTAATACAAGGAAACATACTTGTATATGTATTAATACAAGGAAACATAACTACTTGTAGGTATTTTTATTTCAACATAAACGTCTTTGAAAACATTTACATACCAACACATTAAAACATGTAAAACAATTATCTATAACATTACGTTATAAACGACCGCGGACCTCTTGCTCGCCCCCCCTCTCTGACCCGTCAGGCCACACCGCCCGTGGAAGCGCTGCAAATAGCCTCGTAGCGCCAGACCGTGACCGGCTCGTGCCCTGCAGTGATTGTTTCGGCGTCTGGTCTATTTTCTGCGCGAGCCGCGAGCGAATGTGTCAAGCCAGGTGACGGAGACAACAGCTGGGAGCAGAACCGCTTGTCGACCAGCGTGGAGAAATGCGCGTCTGATGCCAACGCCCACTCGCAAAGAGGACAGCTGCGGTGGTGTTTTTTTTTTCTCCACAATCAAATATCAATTTTCACATTCGAAGGTCCATTTTTTTTTCAAATACGAAGTTAAATTCGAATTTAGAATATTCATTGACAGCCCTAATGCTGACAACACTTACAGTGGCGACTGGTAATATACACGCTTCTGTCACAATGATGAGATGGAATACAGACTGACAAAGGTGAGAGCTGATATTTGTTGTGCAGGTGGCAGAATATAATCGGCAGTACTTAACGTGTGTGAATGTGATAAGTGATATCCCATATTTCCCTATTCCAACTGGCATGAGCAATTTCCTGGTGAGTATTCAGAGAACCAGCAAGATTTTTTGCATGTGGGACGTGTTGTCAAAATTGGACAGGCTTTTTCTCTCTAGTAAATTTCTAGTTGTTGACAACTTTGTCTTTGGTATATAATAGATAATAAACATAATAATTACTGGGGTTAATGACAAGATCTGACAAGGGTGGCAACCAACCAAGCGTCATCCCATTCTTATATTTTTCTCCAAATGACAAGTTTGAAAATGGTACACATGTAGATTTCAAGCACAATCAGGCAATGGAGCTGTCAGAAATGTCACACAACAAGGATGATATGGTGACATTTTCTGTGTGTTGTTGAGCAGAAAGGAATGAGTGATAATGTCAGGCAGATAGTTGCCTGGATGCGCTTTCTTGAGTCGCTGTCAGTCATCCCAACAAGTTCAGTTAAGCGTGGAGAGATGCAGTTAAAGTGAAGGTAAAGCTATAAACAACAAGTATTGTAGTGATAAGTTAGATAAGAGTGTCTGCTGTGTGCTGCTGATGAAGAGCAGCTTATCTGGCAGGAAAAAGTCAGCTCATGCTGAAGCTTTCTCCCTCTTTGTTACAGAGAAGAGTACACCTGACAGGATCAATAGCTGCTAAAAAAGGTGGTGGCTGAGTGCTAACATAATTGTAGAGCAACTTTCACACCTCAGCCTTAGTAATTTTTATGTTTGGTTGTTGTTCTGTTCCATCTGTGTGTAGTACAAGTGTTATATTCATGGCTACAAGTTGCAGCTTGGATTAAAAAAAATGCAACTTGTATCATCTAAACGTGTGTTCACAATACAGGTTTTTGCCCAGTGTCATTCGCATGAATCTGTCTGCTGGATTAGTTGTGTTTATTTGCTAGAAACAGACAATGTAGATGTAAGGCAGATGCAGCTAGTGTATGACATAGTTTAACAATACAGATTGGCTGTGTTTAACTGACAGGAACTGCCCATTGTTACGATGACGTAGACTCATAATTAAGCCCCAGTAGTGCAAAAAATGTAACACTGGACCAACAGCCTATTTGTCTGAAAAGCAATTTTTCTGAGAATAGGAAACACTCTCTCCAAACAGAAGCATGTGTCTAGGTATTATGTGAAATAACATCATAGGCTGTCATCATTTAGATCATCTATTATGGCAAAGGCATGACCAGCCCTACTGTGCTGTCAATTGGCTGTTACTTGTTGCATTTGTTGGTTGGGTTGGTTAGGTTAAGGCATATGGAGTGAGACTGGTTAAGGTTAGGGCGAGAATATCAGGGTGAACCCAACAGGGGCAGATTAGGGCGGGTAAACATTTCACCTTAGCACAAAGGTCCAATAACTAATTAGTCATGTGCTTCTGTTTAGTGCAGCGAGTAGCCTGTTTTTGGAAAAAGGCCCTTCAGAGGAATTCATACTTGTTTTCCAAATACTGCACTGTTGGACAAATGGCTTCTCAGTGGGACATCTTTTGGACTATTGGGGCTTCGATATTGACCCTTTGCTACCCGCTTTGTTGTTAGCCACAGATGGTCTGTTAGGCTGTTAGCTAGCATGGAGCCAACATTGTCACAAACTGCACTCCCCCCACAAATTTTTTTTTTTAATTTTGGAAAGATGAAGAAGCATTGAAGACGCAGACAGAAGTGTTTGAGGGGTATATCCAGAATCCAGAAAACCCACTCAGCAACAGAAGCATGTTGAAAGAACCCTATCTCACTCCTAAGTAATCGAAAACGGCATGATCAGCATGATATGTGGCTGGTCGCTGTTATTGTCTAACAACAGGGGGAAAGATGGCGGGACAACAAGGTGGCAAAAGTCAGAGTATGATGGGCAGGAGTGGTGGTGGATAGGTCCAAAAACCATCAACTTTCAACTGGGAGGGTGAAAGACACTGTATGCAAACTGTACATTTCCTGTGAAAACGGAACATTTGTTGGTACGGCAATCTGGGGACCAGAGAGAAAAATGCCTTTGACAGGATTGTTAAGGTGGCAAGTAAGATTGTAGGAGTGCAGTTCACTAGTCTGAATCATATTTTTACCAGGCAGGTTCTTAAAAAAGCTGTGTCCATTCAGTCCCATAGTGACCATCCTCTCAGCTCAGAATATAACCTGTTACCTTCTGGCCAACGGCTGCGAGTTCCAACTGCCACAAAAAACAGATATAAAAATTCCTTCATCCCAGTCTCCATCAGAGCCTTAAACAACTCCTGTAGGAGGTAACTGCAAAGGCGTGTCTGTGAATTTAATCAAACAAATTGGATTTGGATCGTGTGTATGATTGTATATATTGTATGTGTATTATTGTATATTTACTCTGTGGGGTGGGAGTGTTGGCTCTGACTGACAAAATGTGGAACTGACTTGATGCAGACTTTATTTACAAAGGACAGATATTGTCTAAATCTCTCATAGTTAATTACCTGTGTGGTAAATGGATTATCCATTCTGGTCTGAAAGAATGGGAAATTGATTGACAGATGTGATTTGATACTGATACTGATCACGCCTGATCTCGTTAGATCTCGGAGAGACCTAGCCTAATCTACAGGTTCCCTTTAACTGGTATGCAAATCGCACATAGCACTTTGAATTGCATTTTATGAACTCTGACCCCAATCCCCCCTCCCCCATGAAAAAAAAAAAAAAAAAAAAAAAACTTGTCTGACTGACATATGCTCCTAGGTTTCTTTCTATTTTGGATTGACAGATGTGATTTGATACTGATACTGATCATGCCTGATCTCGTTAGATCTTGGAGAGACCTAGCCCGATCCATGGGTTCTCTCTAACTGGTATGCAAATCGCACATAGCACTTTGAATTGCACTTTATGAACTCTGTCCCCCACCCCCACCCCCATGCAAAAATACTTGTCTGACTGACGTATGCTCTTAGGTTTTTATTTTTATTTATCTGTGTGTTCTGTTTCTCATGCAAATGTACTTTTTGCAAATGTACTTTCTGCAATTTGTTTATAATGCCTGTGCCTGCGGCAACCCAATTTGCCCATATTGGGACATAATAAAGTTGAAGTGAAGTGAAGTGAAGGGCATTTTGAAAAAAGACAATGCATATAGCAGGCTGAAATTCAAACGTCAACATCCAATGCAACCAGGGTACCTTGCACGTCATATCTTGACATGGAAAGTCCATGACCAAACATGGATATGTGATGAGGCTGGAGTGAGAATGTGTTGGTTGAAAAGATTAAGATAGAAGGTAAAGCCTAACGTGCAGCTAACAGTATAAACATGGACCACTACATCACTTAGTAATCAAAACAGAAGACAATGGAAGTAAAGAGAAACATTACCTATTTTTTTTATCAGCTCTGTGTTATTACAGTGTGTGCAAGAGAAATTATGTCTGGATTCCCTCCATGCCACCAGCCAAATACTGTTTATCTGCACACACCACAATAACACAAAGCTGGTTAAAAATTGGCAACGTTTCCCTGCTTCCCTTCGCATCTTTATACAGGGTTATAATCATTTAAAAGCAAAAGAAGTACATTCAGTAGGCTATACCTATAGTATATAGCTAGTTAGCCTACCCTACACTTTTCAGGGTTTGACTTTGGTTTTGGAACGGGGAAGTTACTTCGAGTTACGAGGATCATTATTTCACATGTTCCAGGTGGTTTTGCTCGAAATCCATAAAACCAGCCTGAAAATAAAGAAAATCTGAAATGATTCCATGAGAGTCTATGGAGCTCAACTGTATAGCTGTCAGACCCTGGTCGGAGCTGGCTGATGCTACGCTATGCTATGATCTAATCTGCATTCTAGGGGCAGGACTGAGCTATTGGAACAAAGGCATGGCACCTGTGTGACAGCTCCCGCTAACTGGTCTCAGAACACCAAGAACCCCAGTACTTTCTGTTATTTTCCGTCAGTGTCTGTCCTGTTGTTTTTTGTCGTGTTAGTTCATGAGGCAAAATCATGTAGCCTTGGGACGAACACAACCCTTCTACAAGTTGAAACATTTTTAAACAACTTGCATAGACAAGTTGAGACAAATCTTCGTCTCAATTCACGCCACCCAGGGTAAGTGTACTTTTCTTGGATCTCTTTGGTTAAACCCCCACTCTTCAGGGTCAAAGCAGGTACTGCTCACTAAAAGGGAAGGTAAGAGAAGAAACAGGATGAAGATGAAAACCTGTAGAGACAGGCTAGCAAAAGAGGAAAATCAGAGGGGAAAGGACATGGAAGAAAAAGATAGAAGAGGAGCTTCAGGGAGACAAAGAAAGTCAAACGAAAGGCAGAGACAGACAAAAACACCTTTCCATCCACTGCTCTGCTCTCCTCTTTCTCTCTACGTCCCCTTTTCTTTTTCATTGCCAACAAATTGAGCTGTGCAGCAGGGATAGGGAGACTGATGGCTTCCTTATCTCCACTTCATACACCTAAATAAACCAGACAAAGGGCCCTGTGAAAAAAACACCCAATTCATTCCTTTTAGTTATGATTTATTAGATCCATTTGACCTGTGTGGTGAGTGTGGAGGAAAAGAACACTTTATGTATGGATTGGCCTGCCTCCCAGCTGAAAACACACAGAGAGAAACAAACACACAGTCAGTGGTCCAGGTCGGCAGAAATTGCTCAGATGATTTTATTTTTTTGTTCATTTTTTATCTTTTCGGAGGAAGGTGACCTGTTGATGTGTAATCTGTTGCTGGGGCAGCCATTGTTTCCCAGAAGCTCTGCTGCAGCTTCTGGTGAATATTTAATTTTAGAACACACTAATAGAGTTCACCAGAGTGCATGTCTGTGTATGTGTTCTTTTTTTTTTTTCTTTTTAAGCTTTTCATGTTTTATTTTCTAAATGCATTACCATGCTGTAGCCTTACAGCATGAGACAATATAATTCAGACTCAAAAAGTACTGAATTAATGCAGTCATATGAAAACTTCACCTAACTATTTTTTTTCAGAATTTGTTTAATAATAAATGGTTGTTTTACTGATTTAGTGTTCATGTTTCATTTATGTATTGTGTAGAAAGATGCATTAAAAAACAATTACATTGAAATGTCAAAGAAAATGTCTTTGCACATTAATCTTTAAAATGTAAACTTGTGCTATGACAGAACAAGAACTCTTGACATCAGTAATAACAACTCACTTCAATATTTTTTAGAATCTTTGGTACTTTGTAGAACATATAATTTAATGTTCAATTAATGGATACTTATGCAATTTAGTTTTGCCCTTCTATAAAGTCAGGGGAGTTCCATTTTTCTAAAAATTATGATTTCAAGTGAAGCAGCAGAGGTCAATGTAATAATACATTTTGTTTTCATTAGACACCTGAGTCGAGCTGATATAACCCTGATGACACACTTCTCAGACTTGACAAAGCTCCTTCAGAACCACAGACGACATTACACAATAGATTTTACAATTAGGACTCACAGTGACTGGAAAACTGTCCTTTATGTGATAAATATATATAGCAAAGGAGGTCTTGTTCGTGAGTGAGGGTAAACTGGCTGACAGGTGCAACATCAGAAGCAATGCGAGCATTGCACTGGACTGCTGTGGTAAAGAGGGAGCTGAGCCAGAATGCAAAGTTCTCGATTTCCTGGTCCATCTACATTCCAAAGCTCACCTATGGTCGTGAACTTTGCACAGTGACCGAAGGAATGAGAACACGGACACAAGCAAGCAAAATGAGCTTCCTCTGCAAGGTGGCAGGGCTCAGCCCTAGAGATAGAGTGAGCTCAGACATTTAGAGTGAGCTTGTGGTAGAGCCGCTGCTCTTTCACATCTAAAGGGGCTAGTTAAGGTGGTTTGGGCATCTGATCAAAATGCATCATGGGCACCTTCTGTTTTCCAAGCAGGTTAAACTGGTTGGAGGCCTCGGGGCAGACCAAGAACACGGTGGACGTATAATATGTCTTATCTGGCCTGGCAACACCCCAGGATCCCCCAGGAGGATCTGGAAAATGTTGCTGGGGGGAGGGACACCTGGAATACCTTGTTTAGTCTGCTGCCCCCGCGACCTGGCCCCAGATGACTGGATGAAAATGGATGAATGTGTACCTATATAGCCTAAACAGTAAAGCTGTCCCTGTAGCAATGCTGATGATGGGCAGAGTGCTAAATACATCTTTATGGTTTGCTCTTGGTGATGTTTGAGTCTGGCACCAAGAATGTTTGTATTTTCCTTCTGCTTGAATACAGGATGGATCATGTCTGCATGTCTGCACCTCAGCGTTGGTGGAAGGTGAGTGTTTAGTCAAATAGATATGCTTCCCTCCCCCTTTGTCCTTTGTGCTCAGCTGTTGGCCAGTGCTGGTGGTGACCTGATGTAAATGCTTTGTGTTCATGCATGAAGCCCGGAAAACCACCAGCCACCTTCATTTGTGTGTGTGTGTGTGTGTGTGTGTGTGTGTGTGTGTGTGGGGGGGGGGGTGGCGGGGGGCATGCAATGGCTTGCCCGTGCTGTATTATGTCTACCAAACCTAACCTCCCAGGTGTTTAAATATAGCAATGTCATCAGCACCTCCACATGGAACAACTGATAATTAACACTTGATAAATCAACCACATAAAGATGATAATTAATTGCACAAATTATATATGAACCTGCTGTCATAATAAAAGGGTGTCACCTGTGGTGAGGTTGTTGAGTGTCAGTGCATGGATGGCAACACAAGAAGAGGTCAAGGGATACTGTAAGGTTTTCTTGTGCTTTCTTCTGCTTCCTGTTGCTGGGAACCAAAGGCATTCAGTTTAAATTGTGGCCTGTTAATAGCTGGTACAGCCTTAAGGTTGAGAGGTAAAATTATCCCCTAGAACTACTACATACTTTATTAATACTACTCGGCTGGTCTCAGTCCCAGGTTGTCTAATACCTATGCACAAGGTCCCTTTTTACGTCTGTATGATACGCAAATAGCTATGGCTGCGCATAGACCTTTAAGCACTGTTTCTGACCATTACTTTAGTTGTTGTTTTTTGTCTCTCTTGGATGACACAGACTTTTAGTAATGAGTGGGTCTTCAAACAGTTAAATATATATACATATATATATTAATTTCGGCCTGATTATGTGAACTGCATATATTCTAATGCTCACGTGGAGGAAAAATCGCAGAGCATCGTTCCTGTGGGAACCAGCCAGCTGCGCTTGCCTGATGATGTGATAAGAAGTTCATCTACAGAAGCAAAGGAAGCCAGCCCTCTATATATTGTTTATTCATTTGCTTATTCATTTCATGTTATTTCATTTCATTATATAATTTAATTGTCACGGCTTATGCAAGTACACAGGGAACGTTCAGAGGTAAGAGGTCTTGTTTACTGATGGATGTATAGTTTTATATTGTGTTGCAGTCAGTGATGGGAATAACAGTGTTAGTAACTTTTTTGATTACTCGTTACTGAAAGAAGTAGCGCCGTTAATGTCGCCGTTACCACTACTCACAATAAAATGCGCCGTTACTCGGCTTTACTTGAGTTCACTGAAGCGGCTTTCACCCAAGCGATAGTGATGGGCAAAGCAGTTCTTTAGATGATACTGAATCACTAGAATCACTTCATTAAAAAGATCCGTTCAAAAGATTTGTTCACCGAATCTTTCAGTGCTTGGCGGGAGGAGCCCTGACTGTGTACTGGGTAGTCCGACTCACTGAACTGATACACGGCTGAGCTGCTGCTGCCTCTGCCCTGCACTGGTGAGTCTCATTACTGGCCAGCCTAACCTTTTAAGTTTGTTTATCTGGAAACTAAGTCTGTTAAAACAATGGGGAGGTCTGTGATTGTGTTCGTGTGGCTTGACTCCTGGCTACATTAGCCGTTAGCTTGGAAAAAATGGTCCCTATGAAAGTGTATCACTGAGAAGAAATTATTTGAATCAGTCAGGGATCGGGGTTACGTCGTTTACCGAGTGAATCATCACTTAGTAGGCAGTCCCTCCCTGTACCCTGGCTGCCTCGAGACTCGCAAGTGATTCATCGTTCGCATGGACCGAATCGGCAGTTCCACTCCCAGCCTGCACGCTTGCTGCTGAGCTCAACTGAACTGAGAAATGAACGAATCAGTTCCTGAAGTGATTTTTTTTGTAGAAAGAGAGAGCATTAAATGGTTCAGTATGTTCACTCAACACGTTTCGTTCTTTTGAATGATTCGTTCGCGAACGACAACACTACCAAGCAAGCTCCTTCTCAGTGGAGCTCTAAAGTTTCTTTTTCCTTGGTGAGGGCAGGTGAGGGGGAAGGGAGGGAGAGACAACTGCATAAGTGATGATGATTGGCTTAAGGAGAGTAAAATTTAATCATAAACCAATCAGAGGCAGAGTAGGGCAGGTATTCACAAGCACGCAAGCAGAGTTGTGAGGTCCGCTTATTAGCCACGACTTTGGGCTTGCTTCTTTGGAAAGTCGCTTACAAATATTGGTAGTTGCAGGTTGCGTTTTTTTGGCTTGTTTCTAAAGTGGAGTTGCTTATTTGGGCTTGCTCGCTAAACGTCGCCTTTCTCTATATGTATCCGTCTAATAAGTTATTTAAATGTATGATAGTATGTCGGACTGCAGGACGTTTCCACGGCTATGCTCTCTCCGTCCCTCTCCTTCTCCGCATACACACAGGTGACAGTCAGTCAATGAGACTTTTCACATTTAAATTGTGAGATTAATGGAGGTTCTTTAACTAACCCTAAACCTAACCCTCGACTTCAAGAGGGGAGGGGGCAATTCAAAGGCAGTGTGCAGATTCAGATTCTGTGTGAAATATGTACTCATCATTCAGATCTTGTTCAGCATACCAGCACTGTCAGTGAAAGTAAAATGGCTTGTTATATGCAACTTCTTTCATTCATTCATTTATTCTTTCCACGTTTTTGGTCGGCTAGTTGGTTTGGTAGAGTTCAAGGGCAGTAAATATAATGTATTTGTAAAGTAATTTTAAAACGGTTGCTTATTTCATTACAGTTCCATTAAGGGAGGGTGTCCAAGCAATTTGACATATTTGAGCATTTTATAAAAAAGTAACGCTATAGTTACTTTTCCAGGTAATTAGTTACTTTTATAGTAATTACTTTTTTAAAGTAACGTTCCCAACACTGGTTGTAGTTAATCAAAATACACTGTGCTCCAGCTTCCTGTGTTCAGGCATATTAGAGTTGGACCATCGTTGTTGCCACTTTCGGCCACAAGAGGGAGTGTAGTGCGCTGCTGTCAGTAAGTAAACAAAGACAGAGCAAATGCATTATACTGTAGTGCTGAGCAAGGCTGGACAGACCGCGTAACAATATGCTGCAATGTCTGTGTATTCTACAGGTACTGGTAAGCAGATCAGGCGATGAGTAGAGTTTGTAGCGCAACTGTATGGGGTTATAGCAATGAGTTGAAAGTTGGCCGTTTATTCCTACTGTTTGTGTTTTGGCGTAACTTGTTATGCAGTGAGAAGTAGCGGCTAAGCTTACTTTTGCTTAGTCTCTCTCTCTATTTCCTCCGGAACTGGAATGCCAAAAAATCGGGGGTCTGCCCCCAGAGGCTGTATCATCGTCTGCCGGAAGTCAGACGCCGAATACAGCCGATGGGTTCCAAGAATGACTTTTGCTAAGCTTACCCGATGGCGCTATATTTTGAGTGTGCTTTTGAACTGCTTGTACCTGACTGTGACTACAGTAATGAAACAGAGCAACAGTTATATATTGTGTATGTTGTTTATTGAGTGAACGCTTATCGTTGTTTGACTGTCAGTAAGTAAATAAAGTCAGAGCAAATGCATTATACTGTACTGTAGTGCTAAAGCAAGGCTGGGCAGACCTTGTAACAATGTGCTACAATGTCTGTGTATTTTGCAGAAAGCCAAGTAGAGGAAGAATTCACACTGAGTTTTTATTCAAGTGCAACACCGAGAAGGACTACATGCACAAACCCACTATTTTTAAATATCCCATGGAGAAAGACTCTCACTGCAGCCTGTTCTATTTTGTTCTGAAAACGTTGGTGTGCAACCTTATTCTGTGGACAATAAAGAAGGTGCAGTCATTCCAGCTATGAGGAAATACAGTGAGTGTTGGACGGAGCAGTTAGTGACAACAACCCCACTCACATTTAAGGGTACTGTTTGCAGTTTAAACGCTAAATGGACCTAAGATCTACGTACCATATTTGAAGGATTACTCAAAGATACCATACTGAAAGTGTTTGGTGAAAATGGGGCTTTAGGTTAATAAGGAGTACATGAAACAATATTTTAAAGCACCATATTCCAACATAATTTACAGCATAACAATGCTGAATTATAGTAACCCATATTCAAACAGAATTTAACATGGAACCTTACAACATTATACTACTGTCCCTGCCCAGTCAAGACTACTGTTTAACCCGTTTTGCATAACTGATGCACAATTTGAAGGTGATGCTGTGCAATGCTAACACTATAAATATAAAATGATAATCAATCACACAAATGAAACTCACCATCTAAACATTGCCTCTGAGATTGTCTGTGGTGTCCTGCGTCACAACAGCGGGGACATCAGAGCTGAACTTTCAGCTGCCACAGGTGATGTAAACTGACTAAAGGCAGCCAAGTCATTTTATTTATAGCTAAATTATTATTAACTATTAATAAGGGCTACAGGCAGGCCTCCACAAAAAAAAGGATAAGAGTGCTCGAGCACACTTAGCCTCCCATGCCTGCACTAGGCTTTCAACAAATTCCACGGTAAACTCATCCAGGGCAATATTAGATGCTCTGAGCAACTGCTACAAAGTGTGACAAAGTCTGCGTTGGGCGGAGGGTGGGGTGGATGGCTGGGTCAAACAAACACAAGACTGTCACCCAGGTGACTGTGGTTCATCTCCCATGTGAAACCAAAAGTCAGCATTTGAATTATATTAACATTAATGTTGTGAAAGTTACATATGAGTGCCAGGTCACATCATGTCATGTCACATCTAATTGTAACCCTGTAAAAAACATACTCATTTTGACCCGAAACATGATCTTTTCTAAACCTAACCAAACAGTTGTGTTGCCTAAGTGACTGTGACTGTTTGACAATATTAACAATGTGTTAACAATGTGTTTTTACCCTGAGGACTGCTGTTCACCTCATACAGATGCTAAAGCATGCCTTGTGCATCTGTTGCAGACACCCAGGGGGTGTGACAAAGCGTCAATTTTGGATGACCTGGGAATGAGGACGGGTGGATACTGCCTGTTCCTTGACACCATGATTTAAAATAGACTTATAAATAGTTTTAGCATAACTTTATGGACATACTTAAAACAAGTAATATTCAGGGAGACAAACTATCAGTATGGAATTGGAGAGCAACACCAAGACTTCACAATAAAAATAGTGCAAGATTGAATTTATTATTCATACCATCATGGGCTGTGACATGGTTCCAAAAGTACACCATCTGCCTTTCGCTGCAGATTTGTGGTGCTGTGTGTTCACGTCATGCTGCTCTGCATCATCCACACAAAATATGATTTTGTGGAGAAGCCAATTCTTCACTTCTTGAGTTGTTGTTGTCATGCTTCACTGTGATTGGCTTAGCTGTTTCGGAGCAATGATGGGCTGAGAGTGGATTTATTAATCATTACACCTTCCAATCTGCAGTCCACTTCAGACCATTTACACTTTGCAATGCTGAACATACACAAACCAAAACAGTGTTTGGAGATGCCAACACTCTGTGAGCACATGACCTACCAATTTGCACTTGCTGTAGTGCCTACAATTAAAATTAAAAATTGTGTGGCTGGACATATTGTTTTTGGCCAAAGCGTGGCTGATCCATCATCCTCTTGACTTACTCCTTTGAATCTAAAATCTTCTGCTATCATTAGGGATGCCTCAAATGGAGGAGTGACAGGAAGGAGTCTTCAGTCTGCTCACCTCTGACCCTTTAATGAGCCTCTTCCAGAGGATATACAAGGACATCTTCAATGCTCAGATAATGAGTGAATATGATTGGCGTGCCGAAAAATAGAGACACTACAGTGAAAGTCTGTCATCCTGCTAGCAGAGCCCTATGGCTTTACTTTGCATTGCATCACCACCTTAGATCATTACATATCCCACATATGTTGTATGTAAAGCACAGATTTTGAAAGATTCTGGTGTTAATTAGCTGCTGTTGCCTGACACCCACATGCTCCTGAAGATGTTTTGTTAGTCAAACCAAAAACTAGAGACTGTAACATTGACTATATTTGCATGCAAACTAATACTCCACTATTGTTCTTGATATGGCAATACTCAGAATTTTTATAAGTGGCCATGTTAATAGCATATTCCGAAATTAGCGAACCAATCTTACCCAATCATCTAATTGAAACATTATGAAATTCTTGGATATCAACAGGTTTTTGGATATGCTAAGTATCACAATGATGACCTTTTCAAGAAGGTCGTTGAAGGAATCAAAGAGGAAGGCCGTGTTAATGTTTTCATTTTTGATGAGTTTTGATGTTTGTCAAACTTAGTCTCTAATACAGTATGATAGATCTCCGCAGTTACTAGACATTCAACATTAATGTTGGAAATGCGACAGATAGCTCATGGGTCAAGGTGCCCAGAGCACATCTCATCCGAGAGCACTGGAATGCCATCAGTTTATGAAGGTTGGAGCACAGTTAGGACAACTATTGGATTCCTTCTGAGAAACAGACAACGTAGATATAAGGCAGACATGGCTTGCTAGTAGCACAGTTTTGATATTACACAATGGCTGTTGTGTTTGTGTAACAAGGATGTTCAAGTTTTGTTCCTAAAGTGCACCACAAAAAATGGTTCTCAGTTTGCATTTAAAGTTTCACCAGGATTTATATTCTGGCAAATACTTTTGAAGTGTGAGTTTGAAATGTGGAGAGCAAGGACATCCTTCATATTTTTTTTTTGTATTACAGTAACAATGGCTTTAGAGAGTACTTTAACACTGTATTAGTTGGATACTAACTAGAAAGTGGCTACAAAAAGAGAATCTGAGGTGGAATTTTCAAGTGGTCAGCCAATAATTTTTGTCACCATGTTACAGGTTCCCCCTGTTATCACACAGAACTTGGTTGATAGAAGTCATCTATCATTAATGTGTGGATCAGTTGTTGCACACTTACAAGCCTATGGTCTGTCTGAAATCACTGTCCAAAAAAAGTTTGTTTCATAGAGGAAGTTGTTAACGAGCCAAGCATGAGAGGCAGTTCTCCAAATGTTTTCTCCTGAAACAAAGGTTTGAGACATTTATTTATGAAAACATCAGCCAGATAATCATATAAAAAACAACACAGAAAAAATGTGATAATGAGAGCTTAAAAATAGTTGAACTGAAAAAAAAAATGTCCTTAGGTTGAGATTAGATACTGATAGAGACAGAACTACAGGTTAGAGCAGGGGTGTCAAACATTCAGCCCATGGGCCAGAACCGGCCTGCTAAAGGGTGCGATCTGGCCCACTAGATGACTAGACTGAAAGGTACCAGTTTTCAGGAGGAAGTTAAATAATGTATTGCCTACTTCATGTAAAGTTCTGCTTCAGAGGCTTTTCCACCCTGACCACAATACAGTTCTTTGATATAACCACAAATACTTATTGTGACCATGTTTGAAGATATTGAACATTGTGCAAAATATTGTCAATCAGCAGCTTCAGTTCAAAAAATCAGGAAATGTATGGATAAATTCACATGTAACAGTAAGAAGTAAAACTGAGACATACTATTGAAATTGCAAGTATTTTTCTTAAGACATCTCAGGCTGTTCGTTCTGCGAAAGGACGAACATCTACAGAATGTACTTCAGTGAGTGAATGACTCAGATCCACCCCTCACTCCTCCATAGCTCCACCCTCTCTTCCAAATACTGTCACTTCTCTCCAGGAAACCAAGATGGTGACAGCTGCAATGGTGCACTCGAGGCTTCATAATGGCAGTCCACAAACCAATGGGCAATGTCACAGTAGCCACATCCCGCATTTATACAGCTTAATAGAAGCATGTTCTCCTCCCATCTCACTTCTGCGTTGTGTTTTTAGATAAAAAAGAATATGGAGTTTATTCATATTTGGACTCTATATTTATAAACTCTTTCATTCCTATTTGTTGATAGGGCAACATCTTTGGTCCCTATTTACTTCCTGTCTGATCCTGCATTAAGAAACAGAAAATACAAAGTGATCCAAGGATTATTCTGCCAAGTTAGAGAAGATTTATAAAAACTAAGCATGTTCAACCAACTATACTGTATAGCATAATGATGAAACAACTCCCAACATAGCTAGCATAACTGCTACAACTATGTGGCAAATAACTAGCCCTTAGTCCATTATTAGCTCGATTCTAACACATAATGAGAATTACCATTAATGCTTGACATAAAACTACATGTGTGCTCATACTTACAGGCTCTGTGGAAACTAACTTATAGTTGCTGACTAAGGGCCTGTGTCCACATAAAATATTTTTTCAGCAGAAAAGCGGTGGCAGGGTGCTGGGAAGTGCTTCATCCCAGCACCTCAGGAGAAACCTCCCAGCAATTTTTTTGCCCTGTGCATGGGTTTAATTCTATGACATAAATATCTTGACGGTAACATTAGCTACGTAGCTGATGTAACACTACGTTAATAGATTGTTGACGACACAGTTAACAACAAGCTTACAATGCATATGGTGATAAAAGCACAACACTCACCAGCAACATCTCATGAGGTGCCGGTTCTGAGTAAAAAAAAAAAAAAAAAAACACTATATGGACACAGGCCCTATTGCTAGCTCAATATTATCATTTTCATGATTCCCAACCTGCAAGCTCCAGTTGACTTTCTTTCAGTCCCATCTCAGTCATGTGATTAAAAGTGAAATTGACTCCCAACCTGCAGAAATCCCACAGGATTCCCGAAAAAATGTCAGCCTGCACTGCAGGTGTCTCTCATCAAATTCCTCTAAGAGGTAGGGCCTATACTAAAATCCAGTTCGCTTGCCTTCCATCAGTATAAAGGAGACATACAAAGGTAAATGATAGGTCATATCTTAAAAACCATCCCCTTTCCTCACAGACATGTTCCACAGATATTGCTAAAATTTGCTAACTTTTAAGTTTTAAATGGGGACTGGCTGTTATTATCTAATTCACCTTCCACCCAAGTTATACTGTGTGCCGATATACATTTTGCAGCATTGGAAGATTTAAAGATTTAATTTGAAATACTAAAGCCTCTAATTGATAATCTGGAAACTTTAGAAACAAAAGGATTACAGCTTCCATTTATTGCTTCCATAATGTGCTTAAAGTTTTGTTGAATCTGCCAGTGTGACACATTGGTGTTAGTTCTGTTTGACAAATAAGAAAGAAATTCAGTCCAATCCTGGACTTCTTCTGCCCTCCAAAGAGCTCCTATGTAATGCACTAAGTGAAGATCCTGCTCTACCTGCTATTTTTGTTATTTACAAATTGTGTGTGCTCAGTTCATCAGAGTATTTTTTATAGCTATGCTGTTATGATGTTTGCTAGAGGGTGTTGTACAGTATGAGCTGTTTTTTCAGTGCCTTGTTAAAAATGGCAACATGTTATCAGACAGGATTCAGAGCTTTAATTATGGTGGGTCTGAAATGGATAACAATAAGCACCTAGGTATAAATGCCATTCTGTCATGATGTGTTGTGTGAATTATATATATTTAAAGAAATAATTTGCATTGTCAGCTCTGTGATCACAATTCCATGTAATCCTTGTTTCCCGATATGAAATCCCAAACACCACTTGATGTATTTCAGAAAAAAAGGCCTCTGACAAGATATAGGACTCTACAGCTAGCAAAGGATAAGGGTGGACACTCACTCCCATGTATTGAGAACTATAACACAGCCGCCCAGCTAAGACCACTGGTATGCTGGTGCAATCTGGACTATTCAGACAAATGGAAAGACTTGCAATCTATGCAATTTGATCAACCAGCACAGTCTGATTAAGGTAATTTCCATCACCAGGATTCTTACCCGGATAAACCAAAGCCATGGACCAAGGGAGCTCTTAGGATATGGTTTAAGATCTGCAAAAGATTTTGCCTTGAGAAGCATTTGTGAACATACTGAAATGGGTGGCCTATGAACAGAGTTCATACCTCCCAGTCTAGGCAATGGGCACATAATGGTGTGACAGTTTACTGCACTATAGCTTATGGTAATGACTTGCAGTCTTTTAACCAGCTTTCAAAAGTTATACAACAGGGGTCTCATGGGTGGGATGAATGCTGGAAACAATGTGGTGAATCAATGACAGTGCACTTTCATATTTTTGGGGATGCCCACTAATTTTCCATATTGGCAAGAGATTGCCAAAGAAATAAGGAACATATTTGAAATCGAAGTTGATTGTTCTTTTGTTATATTGTTCTTGGGCAACACGGACAATCTCATGACCCATGCCTGACAATTTCCAAAAAAAGGGTTGCTGACTTGGAAGGTGAAGAATTACTGTGTCAGACATTACATTTAGATGCATATTCAGACATTTTAACTACCAGCTGGATCAGAAATAATGGCACTGAGAACCACAAAGTGCTTTTATGATAGGCTGTATTGTTGACACACTGTTCTTTGATGACTGCAGCACTTAAATGCATTCTGTGTAGAGGAGCAAAATATATAATGTAATGACAGTAAGAGAACATACATCGCTCCTTATTGTTTATGTATTTTTCAAAGATTGTAATGCATACATAAATAAAATGCACATCCTCTTCATTTTACCATTGTTTATTTTCATGTCATTTTGTGGATAAATCAGTGGAACTATATTTACCCCTTACAGTGTGAGTATGAAGGCAACACTTGTGTAATTAACACTACCTCTACTGTAACACTACACACTAGACCTGAGGAGTGTTCCATTATAACCAAGAAAAGATTTAATAATTCCCCCTCACAGTGTTCACTTACCGAGACTTCAAAGAGTTAACACTTGTGGCATGGCAACATGTTCTTATCCCAGGCTGTAAAACACCAATGCTTTCTAACACCCCTCGGCATGTGACATACATGCTGAATGCACCCCTTGGCATGTAAGACATTCATACAAACTTAGGACAGCATAAAAAGATTTTCACTCACACAGGGTGTAGATTTCCTAGATATCCTGGCACCCAGACTTTAATGAATTGCCTTATGCCTGCACTGTTGGTTCTGTATTCTCTGTTGAACATCAGCTAAAAATATACCTTCGTATACCTGCTTTTGACTGACTTGTATTTTCTATATCCTGGGTAAAAATTTTGTATTATTTAATGTACTATTTTCTGTCTTTCCCTGGTTTTACCCTTTATTGTGCAATTTCATTTATCTCCCATGTCTATTGTGAAATAATGAATTATGTCAAGAGGACCTTCATTGGCCGTATGCATTCCCTAACACCTTACCGTGATCTCAACCATTTTTGCCTAGTGGTCATTTAATCTCTTTCAAATAATGTTTGAAATACTTTGGATGTAGTTTTAATTTTTAGAAATTCTGTGCTTTTTTTTTTTTTTACTTCTTGACTTCTGCAATTTAAGCAAGAACTTTGTTTTTTTATCAGTTTCTCTCCAACAAGCAGTCCAGTCTTTGCAGATGGTATTTCTCCCCTGGTAATTGAAAGACCACACCCCGACAAGGGGCCTGTGTAATTCAGTAGCCAGTCACCAAGGTGGCACATGATTTGGCACCTAACAAGGCAAAGTCATAAGGTTCCTGCTCTCCTTTTGTCTTCTATCTTCTGATGAAGCATTTATGATCAAATGTTAAGAGCCTTCCATTCCTCCCACAAGCAGTATTGCTCACCTGTTTTTAGTATATTGATAAGGAGGACTCAGTTTTACACACTTGTACAGAGCTTGTCTTTCATCTTGACTTGAAATAGGGATTTTATTTTTTATTTTTTTCAAAAGATGATGGACAAATAAATCAATGGGCAGCCTCAGGCCCACTTCAGTCTGTTTCCATCACCACTGCAACAACCAAGCTTCTAAAACTATAAAGAGTAAGTTGGATCCAAATAGAAAGAGAATGCTCCCACAACAACCCCAAAGAAGCTTCCTCCACATTTAAAGTCAAAACGTCAACATCCATCAACTGCAACAATAGTCTAACAGGACAGCTGAAAACTGATTTATTTTCCTAGCTCAACAAAAAATACAGTAATAGTGTATTTGTAGTTAAAAAAAAGTAAAGAAATTGATTAGGGTACTTAAAGGAGAAATAAGCGAAATTCATCATTTCTAGATTGAAGGAATTAAAAAATTGCTATGTGAAGAACTAGAGGTGTAACTTCATCTGGAGTATAGCATGACCTCACACACCCTCTCTCTGTGTTGATCTCCAGCCCCTTGTTTACAAGCCGGTCCAGCTGTGCGTTCATGTACGTTCATGTGAACCCCCCCTCCTCCTCCTCCTCCTCCTCCTCTCGGAGCCCTTGGCCCTCCCTCCCTATAAAAGGCTACAGCCAGTGAGCAATGCAGCGCGTATTTTCGAAATGAAATGGCAGAGAACGGAACGTCCACCTGAAGACGACCAGGATCTGACATTACCTCTAAAGAAACAACGGTTGTTGGCGAAGAAGTTGTCAGATAAAGAAAGGGACAGAACTCGGATTAACATTGGCCTTGCATTTCCAAGGTGGAGAGCACTGCATGAGCTAAAGGAGCTACAATCTGACTCGGAGTTAGCTCTTCTTTTCCTGGACAGGTAACATTAAGTAACAACATAAAGTCAAATGTCTGTTTTAATTAGTGTTACAGTAACGTCAGGCACATGTCGCTATGTCAATACAATTAAATTTAATGTTACAATCGTAGCATGGGTTAATGTCCGGAGCTTGAGTTATTAGCGGCTCGGTCCCAGCAATGGGTCAGGTGTTTTGGTTTTGTTAGGTGAGTAGCCTGGCAGCCCAGCTAACATTTGCAATTAGCATTGTAAAATGTAGCCCGGCAGGCAGCCTGGTGGCCTGTTTTTAGCTATTTCCCTGCCTACTTCAATGATGATGGTACCTGTAATAAATGTAATATATTTGCTGAAATGGAGGCGAGGCTCAGTGACTAGAAGAGCTGGTAGAAGCGCTCCATAGCTGCAAGCTACTCCATTAGCCGTAGTAGCTCTAGTGCTAACTCTGGGAGCTAATGCTAACAGTCCTTTCTTCTCCGTGAGCCGGAGCCGGGAGCCTGTGAGTCTCACAGAGAAGAGTTGGAACAATAGCATGGCAGCTGACTAGTGCTAATGCTAATGTCCCCACACTTAAGCAGGCTCCCGGAATGTTAGCATGGCAGCCAACTAGTGCTAATGCTAACGTCCCCATGCTTCTCAGCTCCGGCTCACTGAGCCTGGCGGAGAAACATAGGGACGTTAGCACTAGTCGGCTGCCACACTAACGTTCCAACTCTTCTCTGTGAGACAGGCTCACGGGCTCCCAGCTCAGTGGAGTTGGAGCGTTAGCGTGGCAGCCAAGTAGTGCTAACGCTAACAGGAAAGCAGGGAAATAGCTAAACACAGCAGAGACCGAGTGGCTCATGACACACTTTGTTTTGGTCTACAGGCAGTGCACAACAGCAAACCTAGCGGTGAAAGGATTTCGCTTTTTGCCCCTTTAATAATGTGTTACTGTTTTCTGTTCATCGAGAATCTGAATGCAAATAGTAAATTTAATAATGTCAAACAAACAATTTCTAAGCAAACAATGTCTAAACACTCATGTAAATGAATAAAATAATGTTTGAAACACATTACATATATTTTTATTGTATTTGTCATCACAACTCAAAATATTCTCAACTTCTGAAGGATTATTTTTGAGTTTTGCTTTCTAAATCCTCAGTGAAAGCTGTACATTTTTAATATATGTTGACATGTACAGTATAAGCAATAGAACATCTTGTGTACTTAAACCACAAATTATGTTCTTTCACTATATGATTAATTGAATGAAATGTGACTTATGCTTCCTCCTTGCCTTACAGTTGGCCAGACTTGTTAAAAAAGGGGGTGTGGCTCTACTGCAGTTCACCTAAGATGATGTGGAACACTGTGATTAGTTTATACACATTTAATCAAATATGTTTGTGTATTTGGGTGATCTGTCAGATGACAGAAATCATAGATCTAGACATCCTGTAAAAGTTTTTTTCTTTTGGAGTGGACGGGGGATCTAAACAAGCTTGACAAGCCCTAACATAAACCTAAGTCTAACCTGTATCTTAAAATCAAGTCCTTACCCTCAAACAGACCTTTAAAGAAATGACAAGCAGCAGTTTCTAAAAATGTCCTCACTCTGTAAAATGTGTTTCGGTCCTCAATATGTAGCAAGTACAAATACACATACACACACACACACACACACACACACACACACACTGACAGGTTAAAACATAGGTGTGTGCTCTTTGACATCTCTATCTTCCACCAGGGTCATTGTTAATATTTATTTCTGACCTCAGAGACTATTTCCCAGAGTTACTTGTGTCTTGTCATTTTTGGACAAAGTAAAGTCTGTGTCTTTCTTTCTTACCTTCAGATTGCAGTGCTTGCAAACCTCTCTGAGCTGCTGTCTGTATCCTCAGTATGTCTGCAGCTCTTTTTGTCTTTGTTGTCTCGTATTCTCTGAAGCCCTGTGCCCACCGCTCCACTCCCCCACCCCCATCCCCACCCGTCTCCTCCATCCCTCAAGTCATGTAGATCCTTGCTCTCCTCGTCCTTCTTCTCCTCTTTTCTTTCTGGTGAAGGGGAGAAAGGGTAACGTTTGGATTGGTTCAAACCGTATATCTGAGAAAAGGCCAGCCTGACATTTTACACAGCTGTTACATTTTATTACAGTGCGCCTCTGTGTGTGTGTGTGTGTGTGTGTGTGTGTGTGTGTGTATGTGTGTGTGGCTGTGTGTGTGGCTGTGTGAGTGTGTGTGTGAGGTCTGGAGGGACAAGCATGCATAATGAAAGAGGATATGGAGAAGGAAGAGAGATGAAGATATGGTTTATAGATTGAAGCATCCCGTCTCCCTCCATCTGCACCCTCTTCACTTCCACATCCTCTTTCTTTATTAACCTCATTCCTTCTTTTCTCCCATCATTCTTTGAGTTTCTCTGCTGCTTCCCATACTCATATCATGTCTTGTGGAATATTGATTTGCATTGAGACGAGCAGGTTTCATGTCTGCTGGCAGTTCACTCCATTTTTTCATGTTTTCTCTACTTTCTTTCTCACATACAAGAACAGACAGAAACTCCCATATCGATATACTGTAAGTCGACAGTAATGCTTCCTGTGGGTCTGTGCTTTGATTCACATTTCTTCACTTATACTGTGGTTTATGCTGCAGTCTGTTTGATACATGATCATTTTCTCATATTGTGTTAATTGAGACACTCATTTTGATTCATGTGAAACTGATGACACTTGATTTGGATTTCAAGTCCACATTAATAATTTCTTGTCAAAAACAATTTAAGCAGGCCTCATTTTTCTGACTGCTGCTTGTTTCATTAAGCCATCTATCCACATTATATGAGCCCACGTGTTCAATAACGGTGTACGTCTACTGGGACACAGTGCTGTGCAAAGATCATTGAGGAGATGGGAGGAAGGAGTTTATGAAGCTCTGTGTGTGTGTGTGTGTGTGTGTGTGTGTGTGTACTTATACATATTACATAGTGAGGACCAAAAATCGTATTTTAACACAGAGTGAGAACATTTTGGCCGCTCCTCACTTCTGCATAGGCCTGTCTGAGAGTTAAGACTTGGTTTTAGGGTTCAGGTTACAATTAGGTTTAGGTTAAGGTTTGGGTTAGGGGCTAGGGAATGCATTTTGTTAATGAGGGTCCTCACAAAGATAGAAGTACAAAACTCTGTGTGTGCATGCTTGTGTGTGTTTGCACATGTGCAACACGCCGCACTGAGAGAGAGGCAGTTCATCTATCAGTCCTTCTTACCTAACTGAAACTGGACCATGGGCCATTTCACCAGATCTGTGCCTTTTCTGTCTCCAGGGCATTACATGCATAAATATGCATGAACATCTGTATAATACGTTACATTATCAAGCAGAGTGTCCTTCACTTTGTCCTAATTGAAATTTGAAGATACAACATGTAAAACCTTATTAAAAACTACCTAGAACACTGAAAGAAAATAAAAGGATTTTAGTCTGTCCCCACTAGAAATAGAACAGGTAGAATTCATTTTTTGTTTGTTTGTTTGGATTATTATGTTTCTCTATTTCCAATTTGGATTTCAAATACTTTTTTTCTCATTGGAGCTTCATAATATTTTGGTAAAGGTACAGTGAAGTCGTGTCCTGAGGTTACACACATTCCGCAAATCACATGATCAACAGAAAGTATCATCATTTAAGTCTCCAGAACACTGATATCGTCCTGTTACCTAAATAATTTCTTAGAACTCATTATGTTTTTGTATCCAGGCATAGTTTTGGTAAACCACTTGAAGGTGTTCTTATGCTATTAGCACTGATGTCATGTGGCTACATTTTATGTATTTCCGAATGCTAGGCTAAAAACTCAGTCCTGTTACTTTCAGCCCTGTTACTCATATGAACCATCTTCCATTGAGAAAACTATTGAAACAAAATAAAATAAAATAAAATACATTGCCTGAGATTGACCATAACACATTGTGAATATCTAAACATATAAGTCGATAGATGCAGTGCTGAAATGATTTAAAGAATGAAAATTCATTTTGAAAAGTTATATGCAAATGGCACAGATTTCACAGAATGTCCCTTGTAAAAGAAAGAAAAAAAGAAAGAAAGAAAGAAAGAAAGAAAGAAAACTTTGAATTGCATCTGTGTTGCATGTATTTACAGAGAGTGTGGGTTAAGTTATTTTACCTACCAGGGCATGGCTGTTTGCTTTTTCATAGTTCTACCTCTAATAAATCAGTCTGGTATATGGAAGGAATAATTATTACTTTTAGATAATATCATTCCACTAACAGTCTGACTTGCCAAAGGAAAATTACAGCCTTGTGTTTTTGTAACTTAGGGCAGTATGGTATTAAATTTGTGTTGTCAATATCTCAATCAACCTTGCAATAGAAGTAATTTTCCCATTCCAACAATTACAAGACGCTGTAGCCTGTGGCTAAAACGATGGAGGGTCATTAAAGGGAAAATGCAATTCTAAAAATAATAATAATAAAAATTTTTTTATCAAATTATATATATCAATTACTTTTACCTCTGCTATTCGGGGAAGTTGGGCCATAATTAAATGCTAAAAAAAAGAAGAGGAAAACTGACAACCAGAACTGAATATTAATGGAAGTGGAGATGCTCAATTTAAATGCTTAGTTAGATTGAGACGTTTCATCAGAGACCAGATGCTGTATGAAAACAATGTTCCCACCGTGGCCAATCAGCATTGCTGATTAAGTATGCTTTAAGTGGGCTATGTTAACCAGTTTCACTAGCTTCTCTGGTGTTTCTATTATTTCAAGCTGAATATAAAATGTATGATATTAACAATAAACCAAATGATTAATGTGAAAGGGTTGCTAACACTGCTGAATCCGTGTTTTAACACATCTACACAGCTTTTAATATATTTCAGCTCATTGCTTGGGTTTAGATGCATATTTAAATTTAAAGGTTGACAACATGTACATTCCTTTCATGGTTTTCAAAAAAAAGTGAGTGAAAGTGATATCGGTTAGAGCACTGAAAATATCTGAATCCTAATCCTAATAAATCTGAATTTAAAAAAAAAAAAATCAATATCAGTTTAAGTGTGTGCTATATTTAGAATACTATACACAGCTCTAATTTGCCATCAGACAGCTCTTTCTGATGGGGGACTGAAGCTGTTATATTGCTCTCTTGTCCTTTGACAGTTATTGAACATGGAAGTTGTTGGTCTACTGCTGCCTTAATTGACCATTTAGATTGTTACTTTAAGGACCAAATTTATGTGGTGTCAACAGCGTTGCATTGCTTAGCATCTTTGCTGTTTAGGGGTTCAGACGAATATAGGTTATTTGGAAGACTGATAACACAACATTTAAAAAAAAAAGTTTGGCTTGGTTATTAAGAGGTGCATTAGGTGGGCTAGGGGGTTTATATGTATCAGCATCATCATGCAGGAAATGTTTTTAGATGGGTTTGCAGTTACAGTTTACATCCAGATCTCACCAGACTATATGTTTCCAGTAGCCAGTGAAAAGAACCTACAAATTCTAAAACATATAGATGCTTCGCGCACATCTTCAACCCAACAGCACAGAAGATCTATACATTCAACACCATGTCAAGATGACACCCAAGATTTGTGTCACTAATATAGTATCTGACGAAATGTTTCCCCTTCGTCTCCTGAGATATGATTTTGAATAATGGGCAGAAAAGGGTTTTTGCAAAACATTATGATGTCACGGTGAAGTTGAACTTTTTGGATATAAAATGCCATCACTTCATCAGTTTATACCATTTGACAGTTCTATGAAATGTTTTAATAATTTGCTTTGAATTCTTAAATTACGGCGAAAAACGTGTTTTTTGAGGTCACAGTGACTTTGACCTTTCACAACCAAAATCTAATCAATTCATCGAGTCCGAGTGAATGTTTTTGCCAACTTGATGGAAATTCCCTCAAGCCGTCTTTAAATATTACGTTCATGAAAATGAGATAGACAAGGTCACAGTGACCATGACCTTTTACCTTTTTTTAATCAGTTCATCACAAGTCCAAGTGGACATTTGTGCCAAACTTGAAGATATTCCCTCAAGGTACTCTTAAGATGTCACATTCATGAGAATAGGATGGATTGACAGCTATCGTTGGCAAGCAGGCATGATAAAATAATGGACTTTAAAAGAGAAAACATTTTTAATGAGGGCGCATATTAACCTGATGGTGGCAGTTTTTTTGAGATTATGCTCTGCAAATACACTCTGTTGGTGTTTGCTAGATGAAGTGACAAATCAACTGACAAAACAACACTTTGCCCTTGAGGCAACACAGATCTGGCTTTAACTCTGGACTTTGTTAATGCACAATCTATGATCACTTAGGAACCATAGAATTACTTCATTTAATGCATTGGCCAAAAGAAAGGATGTACATTCAGAATGTTATGTAACATTCACTGGGTCTCTTACATTCGTTGTATACAGGCCTTTTAAACCGGAGGCTACTGTTTTAAATGTGCACAGACAGTGTCCCAGTGGTCTTCCAAGTCCTTATCAAAGTCTTTAAACAGGCAGGCTGCCCAGTCCATGTTTAGCAAGTCCAGGTATTCCTTTTGCCAAGAGTCCCTAGTGAAGCAGGCTGTTTTACGCTCCTTCTAGTTTAGAAGATTTAGTCTTTTAGTACATCAGCAACCCAACGTCCATAGGCAGTCAACAGTGATTCCAACATTATTGTCCAATTTCAGGCCAGCAAGCATGCTTTGGGAAATTAGCATTGAAGAACACTGACAGCTTGTGGACATACCACCCTGAATATGCCTGATCTAATTCAAAATTAGTCCAGTATTAAGCAACAGCACTGCATTAAGCAGCGGCACAACGAGCTGCGGTGTAATCCCTCAGGGCAATTGAACACTGTCAGTGTTTCATCCACTCAAAGTTCTTGTTTTCACCAATTTTAAGTCTGTTTGTTGTTGTGTCTGACCACGTCTCACTCAATGAGAAGTCTCGTTCTGGAGTCTCGCAAGAGGTGATAAGCTGATTTTAAAAATGTGGATGAGGCCTTTGAATTTGATGGCCATCAGTGTTTGTCTGAGCCAGAGTATATTGATAAAGAGCTCCTAAGAGACAACCATGTCATACTAGCTTGTTAAGAAGGGTGTCCATACCCATCTGTACCAGTATTAGTCTATGTGCATCAAATAACTAGTAACATTTGGTGTAAAATAAGAAAACAAACAATATCAGTATGTGATTCTTTACCTCTGATATTGACATAATAATTTTTAACTAGCGTATGTACTACAACAGCATAATAGCATTCCTGAAATTCCTAGTTTTGTTGTGCCACCCCAAGAGTTTCAGTGGCCCCATCCTTCTTCTCTGCATGCACTGTCGCTATATAACTCAGGACTTAAGCACCTGTCCCTCAATCCCCCCTGTCTGTCCCTTACTTTCTGGCTCGTATTAGGAAGTTTTTCCAATAAAGGCTGATAGGCTAGTCTCCAGGGAGGGTGGGTGATGGTCACAACCATGCACAGTATGGGTATAAAATACTTGACTGTAAGATTAACAGTGCATCAATCTTCATAAAAAGCTTACACCCTTTTGTGGCGCTAAGCTACGAAGACTAATGCAGACAGGTTTGGAAGAAAAAAAAAAAAACACTAAAAATTGTTTCGGTTTGGATGTTAGTCTCTTCTTTTCTACATGTGGTTTGGAGTTAATAAAGTGAGACATGGTGCAGCTGTTTGCTGTGGACACTGAGATGAAAACATCAGATCTGTGTCACATGAGAGAGATAAAACCAGAATTGGGACACTTTGAGCTGCAGTTTGAATAGAACTACAGAAAATCCAATCTGTCAGCAACACTATAATGGATTATTTTATTCCATCTACTATGAGGTCCTTGAATAGTTTGAAGCAGCGTGTCACTCGCCCTACATGCTCTGATCTGTTGTGGCTTTTTTACACGGATTTATACAGCCAGTGCTTTTATTGTGTCTGTATTGTTTTATTTTTTGGACTTCTGACCCTGCATGAAGAGGAAATATTGTTGATTGGACTCAGTCAGAATACTGTGGGCTTAGACACCATGGCAGGACGTTGTAAATGGAAGCCAACGGGCCGTGTAGGCATCAGACCACATTCTGAATTGGAGAACAATCCAACTCTGTGGGGACGGGAAGACACCATTTATGAGAAAGAAATGCAGTGATTTCTCCAGACAGAACAAAGCATAAAAAGCCTTTCTTTGTGTGTGAATATGGAAATAGGGCAGTGCAGTGCAAGGGTCCTCTGAGACACTTTAATTATGAATAGAAAATGAGAGAGAAAGAGCAGAGAATATGTTTTTTTTTTTCCTTTTGCTCTCACTGATGTCTGCGACAATGACACGAGGACATGTTTTTGTAGGAAATGAAAGCAATATGCTTTGGAATGTCTGATGGAAATACAATGAAGGCTAGGTCACAGTGGCACTGTTCCCAGTGTGCAGACCACCCACTGAGAGTGAGGATTCATACACAGCACATTCAGAGCAACTCATGTCTTTGTTGCAGGTCAGTGTGAAGTGTTTACATGTGATGTCACAGGAGGAGCTAGTTTATTTCTCTGTGTTGAACATCTTGATAGGAGAGTTCAGCCAGAAGGCCACACAGGCCTGTGCTTTTGTTTGCTTTCTTCCATAAACAACAGCAAGAGACAAAAAAATCACTAATGAATGCCAGATAGGGGTAGATGTGGACATTTTATCATCTGGATAGTTCCATACTGAGAGAACTTCATGCATTTCTTATATACAGTATGTTATATCTGTCATTTATCAAATACAGTTATGTTTACAGCTGTGTGTTAAACATATGGGGTATAATGTGTGTTGACAGGGTGTGAAATATGGTATAATATGATTCAAAAGCTAATTTGATTCATGATTCAAGCTGAAATTAACTTTTTTTTTATTGCATAAACATGCAGCAATTCATGTAATTTTTGTCAAACTAGTGTTTCAAAGTGGACACCAAAAGGGCAGGTTGAGAGGTCACTAATGGAGAAAGAAACTATTTTTACCACAAAAAAAGTTGGTGTACAGGCTGCCTACAATTGTTAAGTTGACTAAATTTGAGAAGACAAGTTGAGTCATTTCAAAATTACCCCAACTTGTCTCCTCAAATTAGGCCAAGTTAAAATTCTAAGGAAGCCCAGGAACTACATTTTTAAAGCTATATTTTTTTAAATAATCATAGGTCAAATCTAAATCTGCAGTCAAAGATGGACACAAATACATCAGAAAATATCTTATTGCAAATTAAAAATTCTTGCTGCTCATCAAATAAAATACAAAATACTGATATGAAAAAAACATATTTAATTAAAATACAAGTCATTTGTAATTTAGAAATAAAAATACATTCTATACTAACTGATATCACATTTTAGGCATTTTTGTAGTCTCAGTTAGGGATGGGTCACGATTTTCGAATTTTCGAATAGTCGTTTTATTTTGAAAAATCAATTTTTTTAAGGCGACTATTACTATTCGCCGTCTTATTTCCCCCCTTTATTTGACATGCAATTCAGCTTCTAACCGCACGAGGGCAGTATAGGATTGCTACAGCAGTGTGAGATGGGCTACCAGCTAGTTTGACGCTCTTCTACAAACAGGAGAAACATGCAGAGACTACTACAGTCATCAAAAAGTTCCGTGTGGAACAACTTCGACAAAATAAACGATAATGAGGTGCAGTGCAAACTCTATGAGGCAAAGCTTGCGTATCACAAGTCTACAACAAGTATGCACAGTCATTTGAGAGCGAGGCACGCAGGAGGCGGCGAGGGACCGTACGGCTGGGCTCAGCGACGCGACACGTCTGCAGCGCGAGTCCCGTAGCAGCTTGCCCCCCTGTTAATCAATTACAGCGGCTCCACCGGCAACCCCTGTCTACCGCGCAACAACTCTGTATTTTATGCGGCTCTTCTATTTTTGTCGCGCTACGCTCCCCTACGCAACCCTCCAGCAGATAAAAACTACATGAAATAGTGTACTAAACGTGCACAATGTGTTTTTAAATGAATAAACCATTATCAGAGGTGATATGTGATGATTTTTTTTTTCATGCATTTACCCATGTTTATCCGTGACATTGTGTAAATGTCCGTGGCGGACATTTGAAAGCGAGTAGATGACAAACAGTACAGTAAACTAGATAACTCAAATATATGTAATAACTTAGGTGGAAAATTCTCTAACATTTCATGCAGCCTACATGCAGCCTCTCGGCTTGGCAAACGGTAAACAACCCCGCTGGCTTCTCTACGTGTCGCTTCCGTACGCCATCAGTGGAGCCCAAATGAATACGCCGTGACGCTACACTGACGTGACGCTTTGCAGCCGGTGGAGCCCAGACGTAATGATGAATGGATCTCTGTGTGCGTGGCTCCGGGAGGGGAGGGGGAGGGGGGGGCGATTATTCGAAAAATCGTTGAATAGTTACCATGATTTTCGAATAGTGTTTTTGCTTGTGCTGCCCATCCCTAGTCTCAGTGTGGGTCTGACCTTACCATTGTTTTGAGTATGAGAAAAATCTCATTTTAAGAAAGTAGCCTTTAATGATATGTATTGGAAAATTCCATACATTTTTAGACAAAAAAAAGACAGTAGGGTATTTTTTTGAATAATAGATGCCACAATTCCTTCGTTGATTACTTACATTAACACAGTTATTTTTTTATATTACAAGTTTTTTTAAATTTTCTGTTTCAATATGCAAATGAGGCAATCAGAAATCTGGACTAAAATAAACACTTAAATGAGTATTTTGGACACTTTCTTTCCACTGGTCTGAAATAAGAAATGAAAGCAAACTAGTCCAAAACCTCAAAACTGACCAGTGCTTGAAAAAATTGTGTTTTTACCTGGAGCCTCTTTCAACAGCGATTAATGTGTGTGCAGCGGGGTAAGTACATTTCTAAGATCTCCAACTTTAGAAGCAAGCAATGTAACAAGTGCAAAAGATATTACAACAGAGTATGACGCAGTACAAACAAGTCGAAGAGAAAGAGAAGCACCGCCCCTCCCCTTTCCCCAAACACAACAATGAAAAAAATAAATAAAAAATTCTCCTTTGTGTCTCTCCTAACACTGTAGTCCAGGAGAACTCCATGAAATACAATAGCTTACAATGAGACAGGACATGTCATGTGATTCATCTGCATCTATCTAATTGTTGTACTTTTTTTCTTCTAAAGTTTAAACTTGGTATAAAAATGTGTCTTACTGAGAGTAAGAGGACATATTTGATAGATCTCACTTTTTTCTGCCCAGCAAAATACAAATTACCCAATTCTAAAAAGTATTTAAATACATATTTAATTACATTTAATTGAAATACTGCCCGTCTGTGTCTGTAGTGGCTGTCAAATAAATACAGTGAAGGTATAAAGTAGTATACAATGGTCATATTCAAGTAAAGTACCTCAAAATTGTACAAATTGCAGTACTGGAGTAAAAGTAATTTGTTCTAATGTAAACTGCAAATGCAGATCTTTTACATATGATCTAGCATTGTCCAATGACAGAGTGTTGTGATTGTATCATTAAAATTACCTCAGAAACTAAAGAAAATAAATTCTCCTAATCCTAATATAGTGATGGTTAATTGCTGTTTTACTTTCAGGTGGACCTAATTATATTTTACAGTCTGACGTATACTTTCAGACCAATACTAGTCAGGAGTCAGGGGTTTGGTGGGAGGTTACTTGTCTTTTTGTGTTGCATGTTATTCTTAATAGAGTGTGCATTATATGATTTTCTTTTTGCACTTAACTTTTTCTGTTTCATTCCTCCTATTTTGTTGTTTGTATTAGTTTAAATGAACATTGTTGGAAAATGTTAAATACAGGACAATTGTGCTCTGCCTGTGTCTTGTGTTCCAACACAACTTGATTTCCAACTGTGTGAACAAAGATCCACTGTGTAGCAGTTCAAATGTGGTTATCTTATCAATTTCACATTTGTTTTGTAATAGTTTACACCAAAGTAAAATATGAACCTATGCTAAGGGCTTTAAGACTTGAGTTACAGTAATACCTGATCTTGATGCTCTGTCTTGCAAAGTCTGTTTGTAAAAGTACATAAATATAATGGGGGTAATAATGGAAACAAGTAATATTCTTATTCCGATGTACAGACTCAAACCAATGATGATTTTTAACCTTTTTATAGGTATTGTGTGTATTGAAGCCACATAACTGGTTAAATTAAAAAAAAGAAAAAAAAAGCCACACTGTTGCACTGGGTGACATGTCCCTTCATTACCATGAACATACACAGTAGTTTATTTTCACTCAATCCCACAAATACACTGGGATAACTGAGATTAAGGCAAATTAATATTTAACAATTATTTATAAAAACTGACTTAAAGTGGTTTAAAACAATGTTGAGTTGTTGAGCAGAACTGAACATATTTATAAATTACTAATTACAGTTTAGCAAAAAAACAAAACAAAACAAAAAAAGAACAGAAAAAATAACCAAAAATATACTGTGTAAAATTTAGTTGAATTTTTGAAGTAATAATAAAAGACATAGGCAATCAATCTATTTTTTCACCAGCTCAGTGGCCTAGTGGTAGAGTGTCTGCCCTGCGACTGGGAGGTCGTGGGTTTGGTTGTGGGTTGTGGGCCGGGTCATACCAAAGACTATAAAAATGGGACCCATTGCCTCCCTGCTTGGCACTGGAATTGTGGGGTTAGATCACCACATGATTACCGAGCACGGCACCGCTGCTGCTGACCACTACCTCAGGCGATGGGTCAAATGCAGATAACAGATTTCACACATGCAGGTGTGTGACAATCAGTGGAACTTTAATCTTTAATCTTTAATTTTACCGACTGGAAAGAAATTGGTTTGAATCATTTTTATCTTTTAAATGAAACTATATATCTGAGAAGACAATCCCAGTACATTCTTTTTAAGTTTTTAGGCGATTGTAAAAGCAAAGGGACGGACATTCCAAATTAGCTCAGGCTATAAATGCTGTGGCATGTTGCATTGGTTTATGCTTCATATTTGTCCCTATTCAAAATAACATTAAATAAATAATGTTGCATGTTTGCTAGGATTTCAGGAATATTCTGGGCCAAGTCCATCAATAAGAAGTTGCACTCACCACAACAGCAAGGGGAAAAAGTTTTCTCCCATAGAGCAGGGCTTGTTGTAGGCCAGAATGAAGCCTTTGTATTTTCTCTTTGTGTTTGAATAGGAAGTCATTATTAGAACAACCTGGATACAGGAGAGGAGAACAGATGTGTAAACAAACATTAAAGTCTTCTGCTGCTCTGATTGGGGTTGGACATGAAATATTCACCAATAGGTGTGCATGGTGTGGCACTCGGCTCTCAGCCAGGACACTCATCATTCCACATCTTTGTCTCCTTCCACAACACACCACCACTTCCCTATTTAATGGAAGAAAAACACTAGATGAGCCAGATGGCCGCAGCTCCCAACCACCCCAACCCGCATGAAATATTCAGCCAGGATCTGCAATCTTTATGATTGTCTTAAAATAGCAAAGAAAATAAGCAAACACCTGATTATAGGTTTAGCTGCCCTCCCCCCAAAACACCCTTCCTCCCTTGGGTGCCTAGGCCTTGCAATGCTTTTTTTTTTTTTGTATGTGTGTTAATTGCATACAATGACATTTGTTAACTGTTAATAGTACATGGCTGTAAATTTACACAGCTCTTACACAAGTGTCACATTTTGCCCTCATTGTCATGTCATATATTATTCATTATACCTTCCTCCCTTTTGAAAGATAAGAAAGGTCATTTATGTGTATTTAGTTTTGGGTTTGTTTAGTTAAAGTCTTGCTGGCCCGTGTGTGTGTGTGTGTGTGTGTGTGTGTGTGTATTTATATATAGTTTACTTTCAATTCAGGAATCTAAATTAATAAGTACGCAGCAAAAATTTGACAGACTAAAAATGTTGAGAACCACTTATACCATACAATACAATCTCTTTGTGTTGTAATATTCGTTCGTTCGGTCTTTCCTACAAACCATCCGATCCTTGTGTGACGCACACAAGATGTATGGTCACAATTTATGTAGTTTTGGGTTGTTTATTTATGTCATTTATGTGAGAGGAGTACTTTATATGCGCCATAATGGTCAAATATTGTTGCTTGTTGAACCTACAAGGCTTCCTTACAATATACACTGCAAGTATTAGTGCTGCCAGCAGGGGGCAGTGCGGCGTGTTACTTCGTTGTTGGACTCTCTTCTGAGTGGACTTCCGTTTCCTCGTTCATTCTGCTGAGCGAGGCTGAACTGCACAGAAACAACGCCGACTGTCTCTTCTTTTCTCCTGTTTATTCAGGTTTGTGAAGTGTCAATAACTTATATGAGAACATGTACATGTTACTGAACACTTAATGTACAGGTTAAACTGGTTTTGGAAGAATGCAATGTGTATTTATGTGCTTTTCTGTAAGTAGAGAAATGGAGGGATTATACATCATCTGGCCTGAGACCATCTTGGAACCCCCCAGGAGGAGCTGGGAAACATTGCTGAGGACAGGACGTCTGAAGTACTTTGCTCAGCCTGCTGCCCCTTTGACCCGACATGGATGGATGGATGGATGGATGGATGGACAGTGCACTGCTTTGGGAGTGGAGAAATGTTTTATTTCATATGTTTTGTTAATATGGCGTCTACACAGCACAGTCTGCAGAATATATTGGCATTCTATGTTTATGCAAACCATGTATATGTTTGGGGCACAGTTTTAGGTGGACACCCATGATTAATGTCACCACTTCAGTATCTGACCGAAGTCTCCCCTTCTGTTCCTGAGTTATGACTTTAAGTAATGGCCTGAAAAGTGTTTCTGCAGAACATTATGATGTCAGAGTGAAGCTGACCTTTGACTTTTTGGATATAAAATGTCATCACTTGATCATTTTATCCTATTGTTTGAAGTTTTGTCATAATTCGCTTATAAATTATTGAGTTATGACCAAAAACATGTTTTGTGAGGTCACAGTGACCTTGGCTTTTGACATTCGACCACTAAATACTAATCAGTTCATTCTTAAGTCCAGGTGGACGTTTGTGCCAAATTTCAGGAAACTCCATCAAGGCCTTCTTCAGATACTGTGTTTGAAAGAATGAGACAGATGGAAGGTGTACAGAAACCGTTGACCACCAAATTGTAATCAGGTTGTTTTTAAATTCAAAGAATTTTCTTCAGGGTGTTCTTATGATATTGCATTCACAAGAATAGAATGTGCAGACAACCTAAAAACATAATGCCTCAGACCGCAGCTATCGCCGGTGCGGAGGCATATAAACCATGCTTTTGTTGGTCTTGAACAGTGGTCTGTTACTGTCTGCTGCTTAGTAACTGTCCGGCTTAGATGTCACCAGCCTGTTTCACTCCCAATTTGTCAAATACCACCATTTTGTTAATGATTTTGATGTCAGATAACGACATACAAAGGCGTTTTTCGTGGCGGTTTTGATATGTGCTGAGCAGAGGCTATTTCTACTGCCACTGGCAACTACTAAAGTATCATGTTTGTATGTTTTCCTACTAAAAGTAACATAACCCATGTATTTTGAAAGGCTGCAATCAAGTGACCAGTGCGCTGATGGGAGTAAACAAGAAGCAGTCCTAGGTGGTCTTGTAAGGAGGCAGGCCGGGGTGATGGATGGGTTACAGAAACACAGACTTTTCTGCAGGTGTATCTCCTGTTTGGAACCATATGAGCTTTGAGTGAACTTTGAGTCATTTTAAGGTACGTTCTCAACATGTTTCCTTTCCTCAACACAGTAACTTTACTTGACTAAACTTAACCTCTGTAACTTTACATTAATTAGCTGTACTTTAAGGTCGTAACGTCATTCTTTGGGCACTAATTCACAGGATATCATAAGAACTGTTGTGCTCGTATTTTCGGAGGACATCATATTAAACATTCTATGTGGATATGTTGCATATTTCACATTGTCATTTGTCATACTCTACTATCTCTCTCACCTATCAAAACTAACCATGTGCTTTTGTTGTCTAAACCTATTGAAAAAGACTGTATACATGTAACAAGCAGCAACTGTACATGTGCTGTGGAAATAGAAATAGAAACACAATGCATGTAACAAGCATCAGTTGAGACGCCGTGAACGTCTAAACCTGATGCAGGAGAGTATGTTAGCACATTATATTTTGACATTTAAGAGATGAGAATGGGTTGATGTCACACAATCCACCATCTCCTCCTCTGTTGCTGATGAGAAACTCAGCTCTTATATGTATAATCTGAACAATGTCACATATGAAACAAATGCAAATGTATCATATCCGTGGTTTGCAGACATGTACAATGCCAACATGTAATTCTGGTGACTGTGCTGGTTTAGTTGTATTCAAAGTGTGTCTTTTTATCCCTAAAGTTTTGTCTTTATCCAAGAACAGGTGCATTAAGAGGAGCTTGGTAGTCTTTTGTTTAGGCCCATGCAATTAAGTATAACTGAAAAAAAAAAAAAAATTGCAAATGTGTCATCTAAGTGTATCAGTGCATCAGAGCCCACAATTACAGCAACAGTGTTTTTTTCTTTCATCCCCAAATTCTCCCACCTTCTCTGCTCTCTGCTGACAAACATCTTTACAAGTATTCAGTGAAACACAGATGGCATCTTCACCGTTGCCTGAGTGAATACATGTTTGAGCATGTCGTGGGTAAAGTTCTGCATCTAGTCACCGTACTTGTGTGTGTGTGTGCGAGTGTTCGGCCTTAATAACACTACCTTATTCCTCTGAGAGTTCTCTATTCAGAATCAGTGGGGACTGGGATCTCTCTCTCTTCCCTCAGGGGAGGCTTTTTTTCCCCAAAGACTCGCTCTTCTCCCCAAGATTGCGATGATGAACAACAACACATAACACCTAGAAAGTAGGCCACAAGCATGTACAATCAGTCCTCCCTCCAGTCAACTTTTGTTGAGGAGAAATGGGAGGTAGCAGATGGAACTGTGTAATGCTGCGCTTACACAGGGAAGAGTTGTGTCTTTGATAGGATAAAAACAAAAACATTTCTTGAACTGCCTGTTGAACTACCTGCTTTCTTGCAACCATCAGGTAAAAACTCTTAGAAAAAAAGTGTTAAAATGTAGTCTGCTGTCTTCTTAAGTAACAAGATGTCTCTTACTTTTTACATTTAACAAAGTAGTAACAGCAGATTTTGGGATAATAGAAAGCCTCCATAAAATACAGGGGTTGAGGCTTGGTTATAAGTGGGGTAAAGCCTTACCTTTCTGTATAGGATTAGCGTTTCTAAAGAGATTTAGTATATGAGCTCACTTGTCATCTGGAGGTGGAGGGGATAGTGGATGGCATGTCATGTAGGCAAGACCAAGACCAAAAAACACCAAAACCAGTAGTTTTCAATGAGTCATTATATGTTTGCATACAGTAATATATTACATTTAGCAGTAACAAAGTAATATAATGCTTTACCAATGGGATTTTGGGTTATATTATAATTAAAATCCAGGAAGAGGGAGGTTATTTAAGTGTGGGAGTGGCCTATTTGAATCCCTTTTGTTTGAGACCATGCTGCAAGGTGAGTGTGTTTGCTGATCCTGTGAATAGAGTGTGGTGAATGTGCTAGGAAAGATAGTATCGGCACTGTCTCTACCTGGAGCTCACATGTACGGAGCCTGGGTTTGGTTGAAGATGGCAGTGCTGTTTGAGCTGAGAAAGCCATGCGTAAGTAAGGTAAAGGAGGTTAGTGTGTTGATGTGGGGTGCAGTGAGACCTGGCATTAGGGGAGTGTCTCTGGGACGCCAGAGATCACTGTCTAGCCTCCTGGAGGTGTCGTGGGACCAACTAGACGAAACACTGGTGAAAGGAGGTTCCCACCCGATGACCCCAAAGACATGTTAGTTATCACTGCTCACTGGTCTGTATAGTTAAGCCTTGCCATAATAGCTTATCACAGGGCTTAGGAGGTTATTCACTGAGTGCTGATCCTTTCTCTGGAGCACAAACTTCTTGTGTTTATTTGAATTACATTTACAATGTCATGTTACCATCCAAAATAAACTGTTTCTTGTTTTAATTTTCCACTTATTCACACTGATCCACACCGCTCCACTTTCACCCGTGTGCCACCAGAAAAAATTCATGTAAATGTTGTTGTATGTTGTCATGTCATTATACACTTCATCAGTGGTTTTATAAAGTTTTTGTGCCCAAGGTACACCAAAGGGCAAGCCAGAATCTCAAGGCACACCTGTATTTATATCTGTGCATAACAGCTTCTATGACGTGTTATCACTCTTATCACGACAAGACAATAACAGCGATACATGGTCCCATTCATGGCTTTCTCCTTTTAAATACTATCATCCCCCAATCAGGGCTTTTGATGTGTCACAGACTTAGAATTCCTACACATAAGTGAGAACAATTAGGTTTTTAATTGAATTAAATTAAATTACATTTACACTATAGAAAAAAACAAACAACCCCCCCCCCCCCACACACACACACACACACACACACAAAAAAAGCCATTTTTTTAAATTTATGATTTACCAGGACCTGACAGAAGTCCAGCCTCCACAGCAGCCTTTTGTCTCACTACTCCTTGCTGTCTCTCATTTGCTTGTCACAACGTGAACTGATTTGAAGAGGCAAACATGTGAATCATGGCTTCTTTTTTCCCTCGAATAATAACAAGCAATTTTGTGTAGGATAAAAATCTGTTCCCATTGCATTATTTATGCTTTGCAGAATAACCTATTCAGATACGTGCCTAGAGCACATATCTACCGTGACCTCAGTTTCTCTCATCTATTCAGCGAAATAATCCCAATTCAAGGTCCACTTACTAGCTTCCTGTGAGCTTTCAACCCAGTCATTGGTAAATGGAAATTGCAGTGGAACATTGGACATATGATAATGGGTAGTTGTCAAACTTTGATAGAATAAAAATATCATCAAGTCATATCATGTTCTTTGCCTGCTCTCTATTGTACATTCTAAAAGTTTGTGTTCCTGTTCTTAACACCTCCCTAATATTAAACATGTTTTTTCCCAACTTACCACTAGTATGTGTGTGTGTGTGTGTGTCTGCTCATGACCTTCTGATGCAAAGCCCCGGGGCAGGGCAACAGCCATCCTCTGACCTTAGCAGAGTTTGGAGAGGTTCAGTCCCCTGGCTATGGACCATCAGTCTGCAGAGAGGCTGGTGGTGGTGAGAGGGGGCACTCAGAGGGTGTATGTCTGCTCTATCATTGATCCAAATGGCCGTTTTGTCCAGATATGAATACAGAAATGTAACCAAACACTGAGCTCAGTCCCATCACAAGATTGGCCTGTGGTAAAGGTCAGACACATATTTGGTTAAAGGCCACTTCAACTCTGAAACTCACGAGGAATGTTTTACTTGGTTGTCACACGTTAACTTCATTGACATCAAGGTATTTTGCTTAAAAAAACTCAGAAGAACTGAATGGGGTGCAGCAAGACGTGTAACATGCTTGAAAGTTTTAGTCCATGGAAAGCAGTTTGGTGCAGCATTTTCAGTTAGAAAGCTCTAAAGCTTAAAACAAAGTGTGGAAGTGTCATATTGTTTAAAAGTGTCTGAAATTTTCTTTCCAATGAGGGAATCAGGGGTCTGCATCTGACCATTTTCTTGCCACAACAGACAATTTGACCATTATGCCCACTTCATGCAGCGATTGGCCCAGACAGGGTTTGAATTTCTCTCTCAAGCTGTCTTTTCATTCCTAACACAACTACTTCTGTCGCTTTTCACTCAAACAATGACAAATAAGAAAAGGTTCTTTGTTCTTTTGGATGGAGGTCAGTGGGATGCTTACAGGCTTTTCACACCCCCTGTATGTGGACATCCAGAATAGGTAGAAATCATTTTACTTCTGTGGGTTTGTACTTAGAATTTTAGAGGGTGTGATTACATACAAAGTCACTGGAACAATGCAAGAGGACATCAACTGATGCAGATTTTCTGCGTTGCAAGTGTTGCAAATTGAGGCATAAATGTGTCTGCACATGTTTATTCTGAAGTGATATGATTTTGCTAGAGGAACGGACAAACAAGAGGCAGCCCAGTAGCCAGAAGAAAATGTTGGCATTGCACGTTTCTGCAAACCACAAATATGCTACATTTGCATGTTTTATACATATAAATGTTTCTACAACAATAAAGTATATGAGCTAACTTTGTCATAAGGAGATTGTGGATGGCATGTCTCTCAGGAGATGCCTGTCAAGCTGCAGACCACTGTTCGAGACCAACAAACAACAAATGTTTTCAGCAGGTTGTTAGGCACTACATGTGGGTGTTTTGTAGCAACCAGTCACTGTTTTTCCAGTGGTAATAGGGCAATGATAAGTAGTTGTTGTTTTACTGACACATGATTGCATTTCCTGCTGGCATAGTGCCACAAAAACAGTTGTTTTTGAGACCATGCTACTTTTCCAGCAGGGATTGTGCCACCAAGACTGGGTAATTTAAGACAAAATGATCTTTTCCAACCATAACCAAGTGTTTTTTTGCTTAAATCTAACCTCATGTTTACCATAGCACTGTTGAAACGTAAACTTTCAATGTCTCCACTACATTATAACGTGCAAACGTAACGTATCAATGGTTTACACAAATGCCAAGAATGCCAACATTTCCTCTGACGATTGGGTTGTCTGATGAAAATAACTGATGTATTGGCTGAATTATAGATGCAAGATGAGAGTGAGTGAAGCTTTACAACACTAATGCAACAGGCTAAAATGAATTATAGCGTGTAACAAATGAACCACATATCATGATTAAGAGCTATAACGAGAGGGACGCATCCCCCTTGTTAGCAAAATGACCAAATTGTGTCCCTGTGGTTAACCTGCCAACTACAAAGACCCAGACACCATCCCATCCACACCTATAGCTGATACATCTTACTATATAATGCCGAAAACTGTGTGTGTGTGTGTGTGTGTGTGTGTGTGTGTGTGTGTGTGTGTGTGTCTGTGGGTGTGTCTGATCGATCCATGTGAAATTTGGCACAGTGGTAGAGGGTCATGGGAGGATGCAAATGAAGCAATATTACATCAATTGGCCAAAGGGGGTGCTATAGCAACTGACTGAAATTGCAAACTTTGAATGGGCATATCTCATGCCCCGTATGTCGTAGAGACATGAAACTTTGCACAGAGATGCCTCTCCTCATGAGGAACAAATTTGCCTCAAGAACCCATAACTTCCGGTTATATAGATTTTCCGCCATTTTGAATTTTTTGAAAAACACTTCAAATCGATCTCTTCCTAAGAAGTTTGACCGATCTGCATGAAACTCGGTGAACATAATCTAGGGATCAATATCTAAAGTTCCCTCTTGGCAAAAGTTGGAAAACTTGCTAAAACTGAGCTTCTATAAGGCAATGAATATTGCTGAGGGCGTGGCTCATCACATAAAGGTGTATAACATCTCAAGGGTTTCACCGATCACCACGCAACTTTGTAGGCATATGACCACACATAATCTGAGGGGACCCCTCCATTATTGACCCCATCAAACAAAATGGGGGCGGTAGAGAGCTAATTTCTTATCTAGGCCTAACCGCCATATCGATTTTTACTAAACTTGGTAGATATGTAGAACAGGATGCCTCAAGGTGACTGGAAAAATTTAACTCTAATTGGCAACTGGGTGGCGCTATAACAACAGAAAAGTGCTTCAAAATGGCTAAAATGCGACCGATCGCTGTGGCTCCCCCTGTGGCCCAATGTTGTTGGGGTTTTTTTTTCAAATTTTTGGTATGACTAAGTCATGGTATGGTATGCTGTACATAATCACGGAAACTGTCAGTGTGTCATTCTGTGAGTCAGTCATTCTACCAGTGCGCCCCACTTTTAAGTCAATACAACATAAAAACACTTTAACTATCTGCGTTTCAACGTGCTACCTCAACTACTAATGTACAGTTTTAGCCCACTAACTATCCCACTATTGGCAATGGTACTACTGTACTTTCAATAAAGCAATCGTACTATCAAATTCACAAAAACTCTGTCTGAATACATTGCTCTTCTTAATAGGTTTAATCTGCAGTTTCCTATGACCTGTATCCCAAACACACTACATGTGAAACTGTACGTGGGCAACTGTGCACTCAGTGGGTATGGACTAGTTATTAAGAATTGACTTTTGAGTGTTTCTTTATTAAATGGCACGGCATTTCTAGCCTTGACCAAGCCAAGGAGAATCACAGACCAATTGCAATGAAACAAATCGGGTCCTTCCCCTGTTAAAAATTAACAAATCCTCCAAGGCCTTCTGACTCTCGGCACATTTGGTGTTTAATATGAAAAAAACACAGACTGCAAAAACACTCCGTGCAGAATACATACTTAATAAGGTGAAGGAAAAAAATTACTTCACCTTCAACTCAGATTTGACTAATTTTTAGTAACCATTCAGTTTAACCCTACAAATAACCTGGAACCTTAATGATATATTTTAAGCATTTTCTTACCTAATGAACAAGTTAAATCGACATGGGAATTTAATCATACAGTGACATAATAATTTCAGCATAATTTTTCTGATTTATCAGGTAACTGTTAATAGAAAATTACTGTTTAGGAAACGCGGTGGCCGGTATTCCCTGTTTAATCTGTCTGTATTTTAGATTGATTAAATATTGCACTATGTTATGTTGTATTGTGTATGGCATTTTGTGCTGTGGGGCAACACAGATTTCAGTTATTCCCCCTTTAAAATGAGTCCACCTTGTTATATTTTAGGTACTTCCTGTGCAGAAGCATCATTAACCATCATTAGCTAAGCTGCTTTGCGTTTCATGAAATTGATCGACAAAGACTTCAGAGTGACTCCTCCTCTGATTTAACAGCCCGTCTCTTTGCCCACTCACGAGGTGGATTAACTGACGAGTGTGTGTAACTAGCAGGAGGTCTGGGTGTCTGCATCTAGTTTGTGTTTGAATCACTGGGCCCTCCAGGGGATGGGAGCTTTGCCTGGCGCTGGACACGCCAGACTGGAGAGCACGGCAGGAGGCAAAACACTGATTTTTAATTGATACATTAAACAGTCAAACAGATTGCACAACCTCGGGCCATGAACAAAACAGCATGCACAACTCCAAGCCCCAGGCAAGCAGAGAAGCACCATCTCTCTCTGTCATCTCCCTGTCCTTATTCTTAGACTTATTCTCTATTCCACAGGGATGCACTCTTGTTGTGTTGTCTGGTTCAGCTGCTGAAAAACAGCGCACACAGACCTGTGTTGCAGCTGTGCCTGAGAGAAGCAGCAGCTCCTCCACAAACTGAGCAGGAGTTGTATGGAAATTGACTGTCTTTTATTTGGCTTCCTGATCTCAGCCAGCAGACAAAGTTTCAAATTGCAATTTCAAATTGTATGTGTGTGTGTGTGTGTGTGTGTGTGTGTGTGTGTGCGCGCTTGCGCATGTGTGATCAATATGATCTGCAACTTCCACTCCAACTAATGTGCTTTAAATAGGAGAGTGGTTGTGCTTGGCAGGACTATGATGATTTATGCTAACCTAGCATGACATCACTAGAAGCCAAAGTACAGCCCACAAGATAAAAAGCCAAATGAATTATTCTATTTGCCAGACCCATACACTCTGTGAAGCTC